>NW_026716091.1:0-18284 GCF_029784015.1 Lycium ferocissimum
GTAAACCTAACCCCAGGGGAAAATCCCCTTTTAAACAAAAACCCCCCTTGAATGCCCCAACCCTTTAAACAAAGGATCAAAAAAAATCAAGCTTTAATATATGATGACTTTACGCGCTATGTGCGCTTTAAATATCAATATGTGATATCTTGACTTCATATTTTATAACAAGCGACTAAATTTGTCTACGCCCCCCCCC
The DNA here is from genome assembly GCF_029784015.1 of Lycium ferocissimum. NCBI lineage: Eukaryota > Viridiplantae > Streptophyta > Magnoliopsida > Solanales > Solanaceae > Lycium > Lycium ferocissimum. The sequence goes on from NW_026716091.1 coordinate 200, forward strand.
CCCACAGTTATTCTTATCTTATAACGAGGCTAATCGGATAGTACCCAGTGTATACCCGCTGCATCTAAATTCACGTTAGCATCCGTCTCAGATAAAGGAAAAGAAAAGATAACTGGTACACCCGATAATGGAAATGGGTTCGCTCTTCGTGACGGATATGCCCAAGACCTACAAGGAGTATCATCTCAAGAAGATGTGATCGCAACATTGTTAACAGCCATTATGGCCCTCTAAGAAAAGGTGGCTAGGAATGAGGCAACCAATGCGGAAAAGGATGCCTCGACAGAGGAAAAGAGGCCTCCTTCTCCCTTCCTATCGCTAATATCCCCAGTGCCCGATCATTTTCCTATATACCCACAAAGGACCATCCCATCTCCACTAAGCTCCACCAACCCAAACCACGTTGGTCCTTCCTACCACATTCCACCACCAAAAAATACACTCGGAATCCGGGGACTACTCGCACTCCACCTTTTACCGGTTCCTCAAATTTCATTACGATCCGACGAGCTAAGTATGTGCTCCAACCCCACCAACTGGGCAAACTGCCACTGCCCCGCTTAACCATACCACCCACAAAGTATTACACTTCACTCCTAACATCCCAAGTGAATTCTCCCCAGGGCATAAAGAGCTGGATCATTATGAAGAAATGGAGAAGGTGTTGACACCTAATTTTTGACCTCCCGAAATCTATTTTAAGTGCTCGGAGTCCTTGGACAATAAATAAAATGCAAGGTGACCCCAAAGGGATCTAGGTAATTTTTATGAAATTATTTGGGATAATATTTCACCCTTTTAAGTTGATAAAGAAACCTCTAGGGTATTTTTAAATTTTTGTGGAAATTGATATTTTAAAAGAATAGTTTTTATTGTAAATAATCAAAGGGGCAAGAAAACTCTTTTGGATAATTATTTGTTTAGTTAATTAAATCAAGGAAAATTAGATTAATGAGTAGTTTTATTGTCCAAGGCAGCTTGAGTAATTAAAAGAAATGACCATTTTATCCTTTAAATCCTGATTCTGTGTGTGTTTACGTAGTCGATTTAATTTTTTATCTGGTTAATTAACTCAAAATCGGTATCTGCAAAATGATTTTTACTTTTATTTATGAGTCGTATTCTTAAATTATTTAAGTCCTAATGGACCAATAATTAGTTTTTCATTATTTATTTATGTATTAGTATATTTTTCCCCAACCCCTATATACATATATATGTATATATCAATATAGATGGTGCATATACATGTGTATATATATATATATATATATATATATATATATCAACTCGCGCCAAGCCTTTAAAGAAAATGGATAAAGGACCTGTGCCCGGTCCAACAAAGGACCGAGACCGTCCATTAAAGCGCAAAAGAGAGGAGTCTTGTACTCCTCCCCGTCATTTTCGTTTGGCCTAGGGGCCTGTTATGGAAAGTGAAGAGGAAGGAGGCGGCTAGGGGTAACCTTAGCGCCGCCTCCGTTCCACCACATACCCGCCCCTTTCTTGGTCATGTCCCATAGATTTGGAAGCGTATAATGCGGAGGAGAGGATGAAGCATTAAAAGCTTCGTCCTTCTCTCACCATAAAACGGCCAAAAAATCCCTTAAAGGTATACTCCCCACCCCCCACCCCCACATGTTATATGTATATCTAGGATTAAAGTGTTTGGCCCTTTGATTTCATTTTTACTTGAATCGGCCGTATATTTGAGTTTGTGAGTGTGACTTGCATAAAACTTGCAAGTCCCACATCGTTGGTTGTAGTTTCAAGAGCATTCTAGGGTTTCTATAGATAGAAACCCCCATTCACGAAAGAGGAAGTCGAGAAAATATTGAGAAAAATTAGGGATTTGAAATATTAGTCCACAAAAGTTAGATTTTCCCAAAAGTTTTAAGGTTCTTCGATTTTTACTCGAAAACCTAGTTTCTAAAATTTGTGTTCTTTTTGTTATTTTTGGCATTTCTAGGCTTGAGTTTGGAGGGGGTAACTTCCAAGTTCGATTTTGGTCTAGGCCGTGTCAACAAAAGGTAAATCACTTTCTTGTTGTTCTTTTTTAGATTTTGTCATTTGAGCATCTGTTCTTATTATTTCGAGTAGCTTTGCTATTTTTGTGAGTTGTGCTGTGGATATAAGTGATCTTTGTGGTTGATTGTTTTGAAATAATTTATGCTCTTTCAGTTGTTGTTACTTAGATATTAATAGTTCAAGTCTGAGTCAATTGTTCATTTCAACTTGCTTGTTTTGGAATGAAATAAGTCTTAGTCATCTGATTTGTGGACTTAACTGCCTAAATGAGTTGTTTTGAAGTAAAAGTACTTTACTTGTAAACTATTAGTTAAACTATGTGATTATTTGTTACCATAAGGAGTCTATTGTGGGAATCAGTTGTTTTTGTAACCTGTTTGATAGACTTACTTGCTAAAAAATGTTAAATATTAATTGTCTGGGGTTGATTAATAACAAAAAGTGATTATATGGACTGATACTTGGCATTTGGATGCATTAGTTGTGTCTAAGATGTTTGTTCCTTGACTGTGTAACTCGGGGACAATGTAAGGCTAGCATTTGGCTTTTTTGTGATGGTCTGGTGAGTGAAAATGGTTTAAGGGATAACTGGAGATTGAATTTTGTTAAAATGAAAATGGTTTAAGGGATAACTGGAGATTGAATTTTGTTAAAAAAAAAAAAGGGTCAATATAGTTGTTTTCCTATAAATTTTAGACTTTTTTGGATTGAATGATCTCAACTTGACTTGTCTGCCTTACACATAATTGCTCTTAAAAAAGAAATAAGGATTGAAAGCTAAAAAAATGAGATTGTGGTGGGGGGGGGGGGGGGGGGGTTAAGTTCAAAGTATCTTGTTATTTGGCCTTCCTTGTTCTAATGTGATCTGTTTAGTCTCACTGTCTCTTTTATTATCATTTGAAAGTCTGGTTGTCTTTAAGTATGGTAGCTTTGTCATAAAAACCATTTGCAACCTCTGTTTCTTCTAATTTTAGATAAAGGTCTTATCTGGGCAAGTTTGATGTTGATAATGTAGTATCATTGATTGAAAAGAGTTTTTTTTTTTTTGTGAAGTCATCTCAGTCTGAAAAGAACAAGGATCAATTCCCTTTATGTCATCATGTCCCACAAAACTTAAATAGGGTGAAATAATGAGGTAATAAGAGATTAAGTTTGGTCTGAAGGTCTATGAGAAGATTAGATTCTGGATTTCCCTTGATGTAAGTGCTTTTAGTTGACTTAGTTGATTGTCTGGATGATTGTGCTTGGTTAATTGTCTGTTATCTTATTTAAAAAGGTTAAGTTGAATGGTTCTGTGATTTTCTAATAGTTAAATCTTCATTTTGATCAAAGTAATTTGGCATGAAATGGTCAACACTTTTTTTTTTTTTTTCAAAAAATAGTAATCTTTATCATCTGTGCCTGTTAGTCTTTATGGATTGAATCAAAATAGAGGTTTAGTTCTTAGATTAGTGTGATTTCTCTTTGCTGTGTTTTATGTACTTAACATGTCTATGTAAAAATTTCTCTTTTTGGCGTGTGATGAGTCTTGTTGAAATTGTCTTGGATAAAATCTATGACTATTTTTGGGAAATCAAGGTTTTTAGGATGGGCACATCTGGTCTGTAAAAAGAACTTGTTTGGACACATGTTTTAAGCTTAAGGCTATAGGCATACTAGCATGTAGCTGGTATCCCTTGAATTGGACTTCAAAACTCTTTCTTTTTGTCAAACATAGGATACTGTTAGATCTAGCACACCCTCACACTTTCTTTGAAACAAAACCTTATAAGTCCACTAGAAGTTGCATTGATTGTTTGTTTTAAAAGAGACTTGCCATTTCAAACTCATTTTGTCTTAAGTCTAATAATATAAAGTTGGTTCCCAGTTTTTTTTTCTTTATTGATAAAATGAAAGGAGAAGCAAAAGATCTTTTAAAGGTATTTGATTAGATGCTGGACCCCTCTTCTCTATCACTATTCTGTATGGCTGGTTACTGTGGTGCTTTTGTGCTTTGCGTCTCCTTATAAGAGTACAAATCCAGTTTCCTGTCACTATATGGTGATTGCAGCATTGGCCTACACTTACTTTTGTTAAAGTTTTAGGCTTATATTGAGAGATCTCTTTCCTAAAATGGTAGTGTGATTTACAAACAGTGATGCGTGTTTAGCCTAAACATCCGTGAATGTTTGCTTCCTTCTAAAACTAAAAGTAGGACTGATTGATCTTTTTCAAAGCTAAGTTGTGAAGTCTTTGTTCTCCTTTAAAAATCATTTCTATGTATTCTTTGATTCTTTTCAAAGATTAGGTTTGCAGAATTGCTTGGCCCTTCCAAAACTGAATTTGTCAATGACTATTTCTTCTTTTATTTAAAAAAAAAAACCAGTGTGTGCTTGTTTATTCCTTCTAGAACCTAGCCTGATAGGTGTATGCTCCTTCTTTTCAAGCTTATATGTGAAAGTTGTGTTTTCTTTTCAAACCTCCTGTGGGTGTTTGCCTCTTCCTCCTTCTCTTTTCTCTTTAACTGAACTTACGAGTGACTAAACGTGACATCCGTTTGTTTATATGTGTCCGCATTTGATTGTACGTTCTGTCGTCAATACGTATTTGCCTTAAAAAATTGAAGCCATCAAGAGTTTTTCCTCACAATAAAAGAGACCATGCTTATCTTTCACTAAACCTGCAGAACTTGGTAAAAAAATATATATGTGGCTTCTTGCTTTTGATTCTGTAGTCTCCAGTAGTGTGAGTAATGTTGCTTTCCCATTATGTATTGAACTAGTATACTATTTTCCCTACTTTAGGGCATGACCAGACCAAACTATACCGTCATAATTCCCCTTTTACTTTTTATGAACTTGACCTTCTCCTTTAAAAAATCTTATTGAGTTGGATGCAATTTCTTTTACTCATTTTACCTAGTCTGCATCTTATCTGTGTGATGCATTAGAGACCCTCACCTAGATTAAGTGAACCCTCTTTTTTTAAAAGCTAAAATATGATCTAATTTGAGTTACACCTAAGTGTGATGTTGCTCTTTGAGTATCAGTCTTTGTATTTTTTTTTAATGTTGCTAGCTTAGCTGAATTACCTTGTTCTGTTGTCCTTTACCATCTTAAGCTAGTTAATTCAGCTGTCTTCCCTTAGTCTGTTGCTCTTTTACAAAAGGTTGTGTATCTCTTTGTTAGAAAACCGGGTAGACCTATGATATGTTTTGGGGATGTTGGGTATGATGTGAATTCTCCAATGGCAAAATAACATCTTTGTTACCATAAATGAGAAGTGATTGCACTGTTAGTGATTTCCAGTTTCCTTTTTTTTAAAAAAAATTCTTGTGAACCAGTCTAGAGTTGACTTCCTTATTATGAAATACCATAGCTAGATGTTATTTTGACACTGGATAGATAGATTGCTTAGTTTGGGTTCATCCTTTGGGCTCATCCACATGGGCCTGGCATTTGCATTTTTTACTTGGCCCAAGTGTAAAAGTAGTTGTATATTTGGAAGTATTTGTTCGCCCCCCCCCCCCTCCCCCCGCCCCCACCCCCCATTTGAATTATGTAATTTCTTTCCTTTTATGTAGTTGTAAATAATTTGAAGTATTTTTTTTCTTCCTTTTTCCCCGGTGTCACGACCCAACCCCGTGAGCCGTGACTAGTGCCCGATTTGGGCACCCAAACACAATCGTCGCATCCGAATCACATACGCCCGGTTTATACGAGTAAACAAATGTCAAACGCCGTTCCGGATCATATCAAACTGTCGCAACATATCTCAAACGCAGCCATATATATATCAGAAGCCAACAAGGCTATCAAGTGGCACAACGGCCCAAAACATGTACAAATGCGAGCCGACGAGGCTGCCACGGCGAATAGGATCGCCCAGAACGTAATATATACAAACACCGTACGTAGAATAGGCCGACCCACATACATGTCCCTGTACCTCTAAACGTACGGACGAGAATCATATGACGGGACGGGGCCCCGCCGTACCCCCCGAACAAATATGTACAAATGCAACGAACGAATATATACCAAAATATGGCTCCGGAATAAGGGAGCACTCCAACGACGAAGAGGGTGTCCTAAACGGGTGGATCACCAAATCGTGCATACGTACCGCGGGCATGAAACGCGCCCCCAAAAAGGGGGGTCGGTTTAAATATATCGAGTATGCAAAGCAGAAAATGTAGTATACAAATCTGAGTCGTAATCGAAATAGAGATACAGAAAGTAAATGCATTTCCAAAATATCGAAGTGTTACTTCAAAATATAAATCATGCATAGGGCACAGGGAATATGGCCGCCCGCCTGTCGATGGCGCCATAACACAGCATAACACCAGAAAGTTTCAAATCTCCGTATCCCCGTCACATATCAAACACAACATATCGCCATACACAGCATAACACCAAATATAGCGGAACCCGGCCCTCGAGCGAGGAGCTCGGTGAACCATAAACACAGCATAACACCGGAGTATAACAAAGTGCGCACGACAACGAAGCCGACCGGGACTCGGCGAAAGATATAACAAAATGCACGAGCGGAGTCATGAGGAATCATGCATAAAATCATTGTCATAAATCCAAAAGATAAGTAAAATAGTCACATTTGAAGTCGGAATAATAATTACAACATTTTCTTTCAAAAGTTGTCGAAATTACATAAAGGAGTGTCGCGGGACCCACGGACGGGCGTAGGCCCGAGCTGGGCCCGCCTATGGAAAACATACTCGTCTAACATCATACAACCTTCTACGAAAATCTCAAGGCAATCCGAGCTTTCCTGTGAAAGTTATGGGCGTTCGTAGTTTTTGAATCGTTAAAGATTAAACTCTTTAAAAACCAAACTTTCATGCAACCTTTACAAATCAAGAATTCCAAGAACATAGGATCAATATTTCATAACATCAACATATGAATATCAAGAAACAAATGCGTATCATAGACATGCTCGGATTGCGAGTAGAGTTTTCTCGAAGTTTGTGTCATAGCTTATTTTTAACTAAGGCATGCCAAAGAAAGAAGGTTACTTTACATACCTCAAACGCTCTCCAATATAATCCAAACTCAAGCTAAATCTAACCTACGTCTCGGGCTGCCCAATATCTACAAATATGTCGTAATATGCCAAACATTAGCTATAGACATTTTGGGCATTTAATTCCAATTTAGCCCTTAATTCTACAGAAATTTGGGCAGTATTTCCCCTGTAAATAGGCCACCCCGAGAATTTAACTCGGCCAAATCAATCAACAACAACAACAACAACCAACCTAGCAACATCAATAGCCAATCCGGAAGGCAATATAACATTAATAAGCCTCTTTTCCATCATTCAACAACATTCATAAAATTCAATTCAACGGCTTACCTTCAAGCCAACATCGACGCTTATACATTCAAATACTAACCCGAACCCATACCAACAATATTTAAAGACATTCCAAGAAATTCATACAACATTTCAAACAATCCAACAATTTCTCCAATCTACCCGAAAACAGCCCCTAAACCCGAGAACCTCCCTTTAACATATTCCTCATTTTCAAATCATGATTTGCATCCACAATTCACATTCTAGCAATGCTATTCTCATCAATATACGAATTACATTAAATACACAATAATCTTCAAATCAGTCCGCAACAATTACAACATCAATTTGAGTCATTAAACATTCATTTCCGACATAGAATTCATTACGACGACGACTAAAACGTTAATCGATATTAACCCATTCTTTGTCATATACCATGACCCATTTTCGGCCAACACAACATATATACATATTGATGATTCTCATTCATTCTTCACCCTACAATGATCATAACATACTAACTAGACCTTAATTCATCACTCAAACATAACACAACACACATACACTTCACACGGCTAGAACACCATGCACACCACTCACTTCCAACATACTATTTTTCATGATATTCATCCATTTTAACATACTACAACATACATACAACCTTTATAACACATAAAACACAATTGATTCTTACCTTTCTCCTTCAACTCCCCAAATAGGCTAGGGTTAGCGATCTACTCAACGGGCGATTGGATGACCCGAACAATGCTTCCACGCTACTTAGGGACCTCAAAATAGTGGGTTTACATCAAGGAAATAATTTTGGAAGGGCTAGAAATGGGACTTGATTTTTGCTCCTCTTGGCCGAGAACCCCTCTAGTCTTCAACTTCTTGCTCTTTTTTTTTTTCTAAGTGTTAAATGAAGGGAATGAACTAGTGGTCATCCTTTTAACTAGTGCAAGACTTATTCAAGTGTTCATGGCCCACTCCATGTGTTGGATCAATTAAAAAGAACACAAAATGGGTGGGCCAATCCCAATAGCTACACGGCCAAATGCATGAATAAATGCATGATTTGCAAGTTCCATTAATTCAAATTTTGGTCCCAAATTTTTCTAATTGTTCCATACCAACAAATTCATGAACAACTTATGTCTCAAAATAAAATCGAAGGTCAAAAGTCTCGACTTTGTATCCCGAAATGGTTTGGTCCCTAACTAACCATAGTTAATCCGAGTTGTCCCAATGTACCAAAGATCCGGGACATAACACCTGGTCACTGCCTAGTATACATCTATATGTATGAATTTTAACTCATATACTCTCTACGAATACTGAGCTGTTGGGATGCATATTAAGATCTGGTTTGGTAGTTCGGCGTAGTTTTAGTCTCCCCGGTGTTAGCCATGCCTGGGGTTCTTAGAAACCCCTTGGAACTTGTGAAACATCGGGAATACGGGGCTAGAACCCAGTCCCCATGCTAATATTAAGCCTTGAAGTAAATCCTGTCACGCCCCGAACCATGGCCTGGGCGTAACACGACACTCGGTGCCTGACTGCATGTGACCGAGCGAACCACATGGCTTGCTGAATCATCATGAGGCATACATGAGCGGAAATATAATATGAAACACGATGGGCTTTAAGAAAACATACGACGTCATAGTAATTATGAAATACTTGTTTAAAAACAAAAGCGCGGATAATACCATAACTGTGCCAAAATGGCTAATCGACTATGAAAGTCCAACATGACCCAACTGACTTGTCTAGTCTATGAAACCTCTAGCATGAGTCTGAACATAAAACGTACTTGCTGGGACAAGGCCCCCAGCATACCTTTAATGCATCAATGACATAAAGTAAACAACTGACTAAACCCCGAAGAGAATGGGGCTCACCCAAAAGTCGATACGAGAGCTTCTGCACCGGGTGTGTCGTCCGTAAGTCGCACTGCATCGTGAAACGCAGCCCCCAAGGCAATAAACGGGGACGTCGATTACTTTGAATGTACTAGTATGTAAACACATGAAAGAAGTAGCAGCACATGATATATAAACATGAGATTGAAGCGGCGAATACCGAAACCGAACATAAACATGAGTACCGTAAGCATGAAATAATGCGTAATACCTACATGAACCACCACGGGGAGAAACGTGGAGTCGATCTCGGCCGATCGGCTAAGCCATCTCGTACCTTGCGGGGCACGAGACATGAACATGACATGAATGGATCCAAAATCCCTCAATGGGGAAAATATGAAGGAATCGTCCTAACTGGGCGGAGCGATCCTTATCCTACGTTGGCATACGTAGTTTCAGGCTATCGAGCCTTCTCGGTATTAATACAACTCCCGAACATGAAAATAAGCGAGACATGATTTCGAGTCTTGACATGAACATGGGTACATGAAAATAAATACATATATATATATATATATACAAGCTTTTCATGGAAATAAGCACAATATCTCATATCTTACGTTATAGAACCCATGGGATACAAGTCACGGGTTTTCATAGATTACGGACTGAGTCTCAATCACCAAAATAGTAAATTAAGACTAATTAAACGGAATTGTAACTGACCATATAATATACATCGTGGTTCAAGTGTCTAGGGTTTATCATGAATATACCTAGAATCCTAAAACATGGTGTGTAATCATGGAATACTGAAACATGGGGAAGAACAAGGATGTTCCCACACGTGGATAGTGCCTACATACCTTGACTTCCTGCTTTTGAGCGTATCACAGTGTCCTTCAATCCCTTCGACTTTAATCTATAGCAATACAGGTCATAGGGATTCTATATTAGCAACAATATTCGTGCTTTGATCATCTAAGCATTTTATCAAACACTTGGTGGGCATGAAGCTCCACAACCTTCATTAATGGTGATTTCTTCACCCAATTCCCATTCTATTACTTCTAGGTGATTCTACAATCTTAATTCGGTGTAATTAACATCATTCTCCATCACCCATATGATTCTAACAATCTCAAGTCAACAATCCAAAACCCTACTATAGTTCGTGTAATTCTCTTTACTAAACCCATTTACTATTCTCCCAAGAACTCATCAATTCACTATTATGAATGATTAGAGTGTAGAAGCATTACCTTTTTGACGTTCAATCCTCTTGAATTTGGGTTCTAGGGTTTCCACATCCAATGATAATGTTCCAATCACAACTCTATGGATTAGAAGGGTTTACTCACGTTAGAAAGAGATTAGGGACTTGAATTCAACCTAGGATCATGATAAAACTTACCTTGTATGGTTCTTGAGGCTTGGAACTTGTTCCCTCTGACTTTAGGGTGATTTTTCGTGACTAGGGTTGTTAGGAAAATAAACTCCAAGGTTAAATATAACTTAAAACGCGAAATCCAACTTTTGACCCGAAATCGACCTGTTTCGCGATGGGTCCACGATGCGATAAATCACGCAACATTCTGCAGGTAACTACTCAGAGTTGCACGATTGGCCCGCGAAGCGGGGCCATTGCACGCGCTCTCACGCGCCCCGAGAAGCGGTGTGTGTCGGTTTTGCGCAGTGTTCGGTAAAATAGGTATAACTTCTTGTACATAGCTCTGCTCAAGGCCCATAATATACCGTTGGAAAGCTATTTCAAAGGGTTGCAACTTTCATGTTTTAAATTTCCTCAAATTCCCAACGGATTTTCACGAAATTCGACAGGAAGGCAGACGTATAAAAAACTTAGCCGATTCTATAGACTTTTAAATGCCTTACTATTAGCCATATTGAGACGATCATATCTCCTTGCTCTGATCTCTGATTGGCCTGGTCCTTATATCGTTAGAAAGCTATTTTTATGTACTACAACTTTCATTGAGGGTACTTTCCCAAATTCCCAACTAATCAAAGAGTTATCCCTGCCCGAAGTAGGCCTATCAACTATTTTCGCAAAACGTTCAAACCTTCAATTTTTCCACTAAAAATCTAATGATATGAGTCTAACCTTAGTTCTTAGATATGGGGTGTAACATTATCTCCCCCTTGGGATCATTCGTCCTAGAATGATGGTCTTGATTATAATCGCGGCTAATTCTGAGACTCTATGGGAGTTTGGTAGCGTTTATTCTGTAACTAAGATACCTAAAACTAACCGACCGAGCCACGTGATCACCGAACCGACCGAATGAATACATGATTACCGGGCGAATGTCTCGAACTGTCTAAATACTGAAAACATGGAGATTATACTATAAGGATCTAAATGAAAAGGTTAGTTACCTTCAACATTTTCTGCTTGCTCTCTAAAGAGATGGGGATATCTGGACTTCATGTCCTCTTCGGTCTCCCACGTAGCCTCTTCGACTTTCTGATTTCTCCATAGTACTTTCACTGAAGCAATCTCTTTAGTTCTCAACTTGCGGATTTGACGATCAAGAATAGCCACTGGGATCTCTTCATAAGACAGGCTATCTTTAACCCCTATGATTTCGTAGGAACAACTAGAGACGGGTCTCCCATGAACAAAGCATAGATACATGAAATACGGATGTATAGCAGCCAAATTTTGTGGCAATTTTAACTCATAAGCCACTTGCCCGTTCCTTTGCAGGATTCTATATGGCCCAATATAGCGGGGGCTAAGCTTCCCCTTCTTCCCAAATCTCATAACGCCTTTCATAGGTGAAACTTTGAGAAACACCCAATCATCAACTTGGAACTCCAAATCTCTACGCCGCATGTCCAAATAGGACTTTTGGTGACTGAGCCGTCTTCAAACACTCTTGAATCAACTTGTCTTTCTCCATAGCCTGATAGACCAAGTCTGGCCCTAACAACTCTGCTTCACCAACCTCAAACCAACCAATTGGCGACCTACATCTCCACCCATACAAGGCCTAAAACGGTGCCATATGGATACTAGAGTGGTAACTGTTATTATAAGAAAACTCAATGAGAGGCAAATGGTCATCCCAATTACCCTTGAAATCTAGGACACATGCTCTCAACATGTCCTCAAGAGTCTGAATAGTACGCTCCGCACCGGCTATACGTCCGAGGATGAAAAGCTGTGCTGAGGTTCACCCTTGTACCCAATCCTTTCTGAAAAGATTTCCAAAAGTCCGCAGTAAACTGAGCACCACGGTCCGAAATGATGGACAAAGGAGTCCCATGCAATCGGATGATTTCTTGAATATATAACTTGGCATAATCTTCTGCTGAATCTGTAGTCTTCACTGGCAAGAAGTGAGCTAACTTGGTAAGTCGATCTACAATCACCCAAATTGAATCATGCTTTCGAAAAGAGCGAGGCAAACCTGTTATGAAATTCATATTTATCATCTCCCATTTCCGGACGGGAATGTCTATGTTCCGAGCCAACCCACCTTTGGCCTTTGGTGTTCGGCTTTCACTTGCTGACAATTTGGAAACTTAGCCACATAATCTGCTACATTTTTCTTCATGTCATTCCACCAATAAATATCCTTAAGAATGTGATACATCTTTGTGGAACTTGGGTGAATGGAATACGGAATTGTGGGCTTCGAGATAATCCGATCTCTCGATCCCATCTATGTCCGAACGCATAGTGCCCTCCGTACCTCAAAGTACCATCATCTCCCCCTTGTTCAAAGGCCGTAGTCTTGTGTTTGTGAATTCCCTCCTTTAGCTGTAACAGGCAGGGATCACTAAACTGTTTTTCATTCACTTCTGCTACTAAGGAGGATTCAGCCCTATTCTGAACAACAACTCCACCATCTTCCGAGTCTAGAAGTCGAACTCCTAGGCTCGCTAAGCGGTGGACTTCCTTTGTCATAGTTCGCTTGTCTGCCTCAACATGAGCTAAACTTCCCATGGAACGCCGACTGAGAGCATCGGCTACAATATTTGCCTTCCCTAGATGATAGAGAATATCCACATCATAGTCCTTAAGCAATTCGAGCCATCTTCTCTGCCTAAGATTCAACTCTCTTTGCTTGAAAATATATTGCAGGCTTTTATGATCGGTGAAAATATCCACATGCACTCCATACAAGTAGTGCCGCCATATCTTAAGTGCAAAAACCACAGCTGCTAACTCTAAGTCATGGGTTGGATAATTCTTCTCATGAGTCTTAAGCTGTCTAGACGCATAAGCAACAACCTTACCATGCTGCATTAAAACACATCCGAGACCAACTCCCGAAGCATCGCAATAAACAACGAACCCCTCGGTTCCTTCTGGTAGTGTCAAAACTGGAGCAGAAGTCAATCTCTTCTTCAACTCTTCGAAACTCTGCTCACATGCATCTGACCATTGGAATTTGACTTTCTTCTGAGTCAACTTAGTCAACGGAGCTGAGATAGAGGAAAAACCCTCCACGAACCGCCTATAATAACCTGCCAGACCCAGGAAACTTCAGATATCTGATGCTGATGTGGGTCTGGGCCAATTCTTAACAGCGTCAATTTTTTGAAAGTCCCTTTAACACCTTCGCACGAAATCACATGGCCTAAGAATGCCACGTACTTTAGCCAAAACTCGCACTTTGAGAATTTTGCATAAAAGCTCACGATCTCGAGTGTCCGCAACACTATTCTGAGATGCTCTGCATGATCAACCTCACTAGGGAATACACCAATAAGTCAGCAATAAACATAATGACGAACAAATCGAGATAAGGCTTGAGACTCTGTTTATCAGATCCATGAAAGCTGATGCATTCGTCAACCCAAATGACATGACAAGAAATTCAAAATGGCCATAGTGGGTTCTGAAAGCGGTTATCGGAATATCAACTTCCTTAACCTTTAACTGATGGTAGCCTGATTTGAGGTCAATCTTGGAATAACACTGAACACCCTGAAGTTGATCAAATAGGTCGTCTATTCTGGGAAGAGGATACTTATTCTTAATGGTGACCTTGTTCAACTGGCTGTAATCTATACACATACGCAAGGATCCATCCTTCTTTCGGACAAACAAGAACGGTGCGCCCCAAGGCGAGACACTTGGCCTTATAAATCCCTTGTCAAGAAGATCCTTCAACCGAATTTTCAACTCCTTTAACTTCGCCGGGGGCCATCCTATACGGCGGAATGATATCGGCTTAGTGCGGGGAAGTAGGTCAATTCCAAAGTCAATTTCCTATCGGGAGGGACTCGGGTAAGGGTCATGGAAAACACCGGAAATTCACCGACAACCGGTACCGACCGAAGAGCCGGGGTGCGGGCATCGCGTCCGACTCGAACTAAGTGGTAAATATACCCCTTGGAGATCATCTTTCTGGCTCTAAGGTAGGAAATAAATCTACCAGGTGCTGCTGAATTAACTTTCCATTCTATAAGTTCATCGGGAAAATCAAATGTCACAGTTTTGGTTCTACAACCCACAGAGGCATAACAGGACCCTAACAATCCATACCACGATTACGTCAAAATCTACCATCTCCAATTCTATTAAGTACGCTTTATGGTCTGCGATGGTAGATTAACACTGGACAATCCCTATAGATACGCCTAGCTATAACTGATTCCCCAACTGGTGTGGATACTTCGAAAGGTTCATGTAACTTTTCGGGTTCTATCCCAAACTTCTTAGCAATATACGGGGTTACATAAGATAGAGTGGATCCTGGGTCCATAAGAGCAAATACATCGAAAGTGAAGACTGTTAGCATACCTGTGATAACATCTCCATGAGCCTCTGTATCCTGACGACCTGACAGTGCATACAAACGGTTCTGACCACCGCCCGTATTACCGAACTTTATTGCTCCGCGCCCCTGCTGGGCTTGGGAATTTCGGGGAGCTGCTGAATTCGTGGTCTGCGCCACGTTACCTCCAGTACCTTGCCTAGCTGACGGACAATCTTTCTGAAAATGGCCTCTCTGGCCACAACCATAACATACATTCATACCCATGTGACACTCACCTGAGTGTCTCCTATTACACTTGCATATCGGATTGGTATAAGTCGGCGGCCACACTCGAGAATCGAAGTTGATGGCCTGAAATTCTACTTCTTATCATTACGGAAGTTGGGAACTGGGGCACTTGCTGTGGAAGGAGCAGGTCCTGCTGACCTGTTCTTAAAGAATTTCCTGTTTCTGCTGAACTGTCCGGTAGACTTAACCCTCTTGTTAAACTCCCTGTCTTTCTCTTTCTGCAAGGCTTCCTCCTCCTTTAGCCTTGTCTCATTCCCTTGCACGAAAGCAACCATCTTGGAGATAGTCATTCCCCCATTCTGTGCAGCAATATTGGCTCCATCATACAAATGGGAATCGAGACCTCCAACGAATCTTCTCACTCTTGCCCTCATATCGGGTAACATGTGTGGAGCATGCTTAGCGGATCGACGAACTCCAAATAGTAATCTTGAACTGACCTGCCATTTTGTTTGAGCTTCAGGAATTGTTCAGCCTTAGCCTCTCTGACCTCTATTGGCATAAAGTGGTCTAGGAATGCACTAGCAAATTCATCCCATGTAGCATCAGGCGCATTCTCACCTCGGGACAATTCCCAAGATTCATACCACGTGTTAGCAATGCTCTGCAGCTGATGAGCTCCAAAAGTAGCTGCTTCGGTATCCGTAACTGACATAATTCTAAAAATTTTCTGAAGAGCATCGATGTAGTCCTGAGGGTCTTCATCCTTCTTCGTCCCCGTGAAGACTGGGGGATTCATTCTGAGGAAATCCTTGGTCTTAGAAGACTCTCCATTATTCCCTGAACTTGACCCAGATTCCTGACGTTGGGCCTGAGCTGCTACCAGCTGTGTGAGCATGTTGATAGCACTCCTAACATCCCCATCTGAAGCACTAGGAGGTGTAACGGTAGGGGCGGTTGGAGCTGTTGCCTGAGTCGGAACGGTCTCTTCGTGAGCTGCTTCCGCGGTAGCCCTTTGGCTGGTGGCTGTGTTCCTCTTCTTGTACTTTCTTTTGTAAGGCATTTTCTGAAAACACGTACATGCACGAATTAGAAAGAAATCCTAAGAGTAATGCTCTAACTGCACGATCTAGAGTATGAAAGAAGTGAGACAATCCTGAATGTCTTGGTGATGTTGTTTATATGTATGGGGCCCTCGACACATATAAAAGTGACCCCCTGGACACGGTTTTGCGACTCCCCTAAAGATTCTTGAACCTAGGCTCTGATACCAAGTTTAGCTTTGTCACGCCCCGAACCATGGTGTCACGACCCAACCCCGTGGCCGCGACTGGTGCCCTAACTGGACACCCATACGTACCTACCCGACAGATCTGGCATACCAACAGCTAATCCCGCTTGAAGCTTACATAAATTCATACGATATAAAATACATCGCGCGAACATATACATATATATGCATACTCAAACCCGTACGAGCCGTTGCTGGGCTATCATAATGAACGAAATACTCGGACAGACTCGTACTCACTTAACTGAACAGTGACAACCCACAACCCAGAATCATGTCTACAGGCCTCTAACATACAGAACAGAATCAGCAGACGGGACAGGGCCCCGCCGTACCCAAATGATCATATGTACAAGGCAGACAAACAACAAAAGATATATACCAAAAGTATCAGCTCCGGATCAAAAGGGGAGCTCCTCGAACGACGGACCGACGTCCTAGACCGGTCGCGTATCTGCGCGCGTGCGTGCACACGCGGGCATGTAACACAGACCCGAGGAACGCGCGAGGGTCAGTACGAAAGTGTACAGTATGTAAGCGAGAACATAACATACGCCAATTAAAATAACCGAGTCGAATATGCAAAATAAGTAGAACAGACGGAAATACAGAAATAGAGCGGACAGAATCGGATTCGTAGCGGAGTCAGACTTACAGAGTGTACAGACAGAATCATAAGCGGAGTCAGACTTACAGAGCGTACAGACAGAATCATAAGCAGAGTCAGACTTACAGAGCGTACAGACAGAATCTTATTATGTCAGATTCGAGGGTAGAAGCGACGGAGACACAATGCAAATCGATGCGAAGTGTGACGGACGAGCTCTCGGACGGGAACCGGATCTCGAATGTGTCGGAGCCGGTCGGGGTCGAATGGGGCCGGCCTGCGCCCCGCGCGGACGCGGAATCATGCATACGTAGTCATAATCATATACGGACATACATACGATATCAAATCCCAATCACATACATGAACGTATCCCGCCCGCTGAAGGGACGCGTGTATCGTAACGACCTACCGTAGTACAGACGCGGTGGACGGACGTATCAAATCCGTGCCGTCACGGCGCCATCTCCGTAATATCACATAATCGGATCATAATCGGATCATATCGGATACGGACGCATCACGGCCGCACAATCCGAGGACGCGGTGAACAATGCGGCCAAGTGCACGAGTACAGAACCTCGGTTCGGGCGCGGGAAGGAAGCGTTTGAGGCATCCACGAACAGACAAATGGAGAACCATATGCATACGGACCGACGGACGGACTTAACAAACGGAAAAATAGCTCGGAAAACGCATCAAACTAGAGCAATCAGTTATCGAACGGACCGTATTGTCCAATCGTTCCGTATATCGGACTAATATCAAGATTCGGCAGATGGTCATAATACTCATTAGTTAGCGGACGGAAACATAATTAAGAGTTACTGTGAAAAACAGCATTAGAAATAGATCAATTTGAGCCGCACCGTGAGTATCGGGGTTTTGTGGGCCACCTCGGGCCTATCCATAGTACAAGACATAAATTATGGATAATAACCCTTAGGGATTCGTTCAATCATCTTAGGGTGTTTCGACTCCATTTATGGAAGTTACATACGTATAG
>NW_026716092.1:0-18441 GCF_029784015.1 Lycium ferocissimum
ACTTATCTATATATATTTAGCCCACACAAGGTGGACACATGCCCCACTCATGGCTTAAAATAATCAAATTTGGCCAAGCCATGGGTGGGAGCCCACCAACCACGGCCACTTGTGGCTTTGTTTCATGAAATAATTAATTCCTAATTTTCCTTAATATTTCCATACCAATAATATTTATAAGCAACTTGCGCATTAAAACAAAATCGGAAAATAGCCTTGTCCTTAACTCATCGCGATTAGTTTAAAATATCCCAATGTACAAAATACGGGATATAACATATCCATAATAACATTCATAATATTATAAGCAACAATCATCATTCATCTACATTACCCACATTTCACAATTTAACTTCAATTCCTCCATAATCACAGTCATAGTTCACTATCGCGTTCTTTCACATATAATGCTTATCCCATGTTCTAAATGTCATTCATAACCTATTTACAATCACAACATGTCAATAATCATGACTCAATCCAAGCTATGGCTCAACAATGACGCTATCCCCACATTTACGACCCATTTTCCATATTCTTCTACAATCCAAGTGTTTCAACTTCTCAATACCTTAAACAACATGAAAATACCATAAAACTTACCTTATATAGTGTAGGAACAAGCTTTGAGTGGAAATACTCTTCTTGCATCAAAACCCTAGTTCACTTCCATTGGAATTCCTTGGCTTGGATGAACTTCTATGTGTTTCATACACTTGGTTTTGTTGGTTTGATGAAGTTGATCATCAATTTCTCTTGGGTTCTTGTGGATGGAGAGTGGAGAGAATTCTAGAGGGTTCTTGAGTTGTGGAGAAGAGAAAATAAAATGAAATAAATGAGAGAGGGTCCTTATATCAACATTTAAAATCTGTCCCGACCAGATTCTACGGACCAACATACGGTCCGTATAAATTATACTGACCGTATGTCTGGCCGTAGATCTGGTCCAGTGAGGTGTGCTATCCTGGGCTGATTATACGGCCAGACATACGGCCAGTATAATTTATACGGCCAGTATGTTAGGTCGTATAATGCCCAGTTCATCCGAACTCATTCTCGTTGACTCGTTTGATCTCCAATCCTTATGGAACATTCGTGACACTTGTTTAACACCTCATTACTAATCTAAGGGACATTATAATACCCAGTCACATAGGGACTCGGTGTTACAACGATAGCTTTATATATTATATACATATAGAATTACATAAGTGAAAGCAACCTTGTCATCATCATTTTCACTATATCTTTCCTTAGAAGATCAACTACTATAGGATGGAATCAATGACATCATGAGAGTATCAAGAACTATGAGCTTTAGTGATTCTAGGAGTGAAGTCATTGTGGAAGACATTTTGGATTGCACGTGAAGGTATACAATATGGGATCATGCCTTAAGAAAGAAGGGTTAGCCTTACATACCTTAATGTATTCTTAACTACTTAACATTCACCTCCAAAGCTCGAGAAATCTACATTTAAGAGGGTTCATACCAAGGTTAGGCTTCAAAGACACCCTTAAGTTCAAACTAGTATAATTCGTGAGCTAGAGAAAATTGGGCAGCATCTCCCCTATTTTATCTACTTCTACCAGATTCCAAAACAACTCCCAAACAACAATGACATTATCAACAATACCACAATCAAGAGACTTTACTCAAATTAGGCATTATTCAATCCCCAAAACTCCTTTTCAAGATCATTCATAATAATAATTTCAACACAACTCCATATACACTTATATAAAATACTTCTTCAACATCATTAATACCATCCACAATAAGATTATACTCATAACATGCCAAGAATCATAATTCAAGTTAACTTATAGCTTATAATATCCTCAAATTTATGCTTGAACTCCGTTTTCACCTTTTCTTCCTTTAACCAAATAGTACAACAATCCAACAACCTTAACCATATACAAGAGATGTAAAAACTTACCTTAATCACTCAAGAAAAAGTCTTGGATCAACTTACTCCACTAAAGTGAAGTCTCCAACATCAACACCAAAGGAAATCTTGAGTTCCACAAACCCTAGCAAGATCCTTAGCACTTGAACCTCTTGATTCTCTTAGATTTGGCTTGGATTAGTTTATGGACTTGGAGAGAGGGTTTTGGAGAGCCCTAGGATCTGATTTGTGGAAATAATGAGCTCAAATGAGGTGAAATGAAATATATAAAGCGTAACTTAAAAACCCGTCGGGTATTTTGATGCCCAATTTGATGGACCGCAGAATATTTGACGCTCCGTCAAATGGACCACCCAAAATGGCCTCACTGGAACTGTTTTATGCTGGGAAAAATTCCATTTGACGGGCCGCAAAAAAATTTTGCGGTCCATCAAACTGAACCGTCAAATTTCTCTGCCCGAGCACTCCGTCTTAAAACACCCATAACTTTTTACTCCGATGTCACATTGACGAACGGTTTGCTGCGTTGAAAACTAGACTCAATGAACTTCAATTTGGATAGATAAAATACACCAAAACTCCTCATATTCTAGGAGCTATACCTCTCTCAAGTTGGACAAAAAATTCAGTCCAAAATTTTGCCAAGTTTTCCCAAAGTTCCGACAAACTTAATTTCCTTAATTCACTTGTTCTCAAATCCTTCCATAGCTTATTTCATGAACTTAACCCCTCATAACCATAAGGTAGGCACATATAATCTCATATATCCTAGAAGATAACTCCGGTTTCCCTGATTAGGACAACTAACACCTAACAAATCTCAACGTACAAAACAACGAGGTGTAGCAAGTAGCCCATATCATTGGAGAACACAAGATCTGCTACTCCAAAGAGGATCTGCCGACAGAAGGAACCGCTCATAACAGAGCCCTTAACATTACCGTGGAATTCCACGGCAAAGCAATAGGGACGGTGCTAGTGGATAATGGATCAGGACTCAATATTTGCCCTGTCACCATATTGACCCAGCTCGGCTGCGACGTAGGAAAGATTCACCAAAGCAGAATGAACTTCAGAGGGCTTGACGGATCTCTAAGTGATTCCCTTGGAGAGTGTTATATCCCGCATTTTGTGCAATCGGATAATTTAAGGTAATTGCGGGGAGATGTCAAACAAGGTCTTACTTTTGTTCGGTTAAGCATATGAGTTGCTTATAAAGAATTTAGAAACGGAAATTTTAAGAAAGGTCAAGGGCGTAAAAGGAAAATTTGCAATATGACCCGTGGAAATATGGAGAAAGACGAAGGGCAAATTTAGAAATAGGAGGATAATTTTCATGAATTATGAGAACTAACTATGAATTGATTGGGCTTGGAAATTTCAAGAAAAATAAAGAGGCCCAACCGGCCATGGCTATAGCCCAAAGCCCATGTGGAATTAATATTTCATGTGATTAAATAAGATATCTCTCTTTATTCCTCTTCATAATTCAAGAAAGTTCAGGAAAGAAAAACTTGAAGGAGAAAGCCAAGCAAGTTTCAAGGAGAAGAGAAGAGAAGACCAAAAATCTTGCCTCAAAAATTTGTTTCTCATAGTATTTTCACTAATTAAAGGGTCCTTAGCAAGGTGGGATGTTCCTTAGAGCAAGAAAAACTCATAATCCTACAAGTTGCCAATTGTAGTCAAGTGAAGAAGTGAAGGAAAGGAAGGTGAGAACTTGTGCTCTTTTACATGTTATGTGTATTTATGCATGTTGTAGTATGCAAAAGTGAATAAAAATTATGAAGAACAAGAATATAGATGTGGCCGTGTATTCCTATGTGTGTGTGGAGACCATGTGTTAATTATTTTATCTAGTGTTTGGTTGTTATTGTTGTGAATGTTATGTGGAAAATGGAAGTTGAATGATTTTGGAGAGATTGTAGTTGTGAATGTATGATGAAGCCGTGTGTGTGCATGGTGTATATAGCCGTGCATGTGTGTGTTGTAGTGTAAAAAGGATAGCAAGCAAGTTCTATCTTGTACTTTGGTTGTTGTTGTAATGAAATCCATGGTGAGAAGTGGAAGTTTAATAATTTTAGTTTAGATTGAAATTGTTGGAAGCTTGTTTTGGGGGATTATGTGAATTGAATGCTATGTTCTTGCATGTATGAGATATAATGATGCTAGAATTGTGTTGTTGAAATATGTTATAAGATTGCTATTGTGTCATTGGAGTCAGAAGGTTTTGAAGAAAATAGTAAATTGATATCATGTATCTTGAATTGAATATGTGAATCGCTAGTGTGGTTGTGGAGTTTATATTGATAGTTTGGCCGGGTTTGAATTCCCGGATTGTAATTGATTAAAATTGGCTAGGTTGAATGTTGGGGATGGTATATTTACAAGAGGAAGTCTTCCGAAATTTCGGTAGCCAAGTGTTACTTTGAGAACCCAACTCTAAATACACTAATGAAAGTTTGGGTAAATGTGACCAAATTCTGATTTTGGCGGATTTGCGGCGTGAATTCGGAATAGCAAAAGGAGCGGAAAAGAGGTATGTAAGGCTTCACTCTTCTTTCTATGGCATGTCTTAGACGTACTAAGTCGGATACGAGCCTCGGGGACAACCTATTCTCCGGAATCCGCACTAAAGTTTCCTTTTCATTCGGTGTAATTGAACTAGAACATGTGCAAAAGGTTGAAAAACCTTCCCAAGTCTCTAGAACTTGCATAAAGAGGACCCGAATACTTTAAGATCCTCGTAAGTAACGTCATGACACGTAACATATGTAAATTATGTACGCTATCTCATTCGGCCCGAGGTGGGCCCATTGTTCCCGGATTTTCCCTATCGCCTCGTTTGACTTGTTTTGGAGTAGAATCCTAAGGAAACTTTTGATCCTCGTCCCGATTACCAAACGATAGGTACAGCACTATCCTAATGTAAAAGGTCTACGATGACCGTGATAACGATAATGCTAAGAAAGAACCTACGTCCATGATAAGTACGACAAAGATGATTCCTTGACTAAGGTGAAGAATATGACCTTATAATGATAACGATGGAGTCGAAAATGAGAAAATACTGCGGTAGATATGTTGACGATATGTTCTGCTATAAAAATGAATATATGGAAATGTTAAACGATTTCTTGATATCTCAACTCTATTATGAGGAACGACTGCTATAAAGGTTCTAAGTAGAGGAAACTACACCTTATGACCCTAATTGATGTCTTTCTCATAATGACGCTTTTCAGTGGTAACCTCGCCTTATGGTACACGTATATGTGCATGGATATGTATATGTATATGTATATGTATGTGTATATGTATATGATACATGTATATGTGGGGAATGGGGAGGGCAACTGTTTCCACGATTAATTTGGATTCCATCACAGACGCGGGATGCCGAACGCGGGATATGGGAGGCCGTGCGCGCGCGTACGTATATGCGATGTATGATATATATGACATGTAGTGTTGGGACAACATTGGGGAGGGGTGGGAGAGCGATGTATTCGGCGTCTGTGAATGTAAATAAGAGATACCGTTCTTGAAATGTGCATTTTACGTATATGGGGATACGGGACACCGTGTTCGAGAAATGGGCTATATGTATGGTATACGCCTACGGGGCATACATATGTACGAGTTACTTACTCGCACCGGGATAAGCTCTGTATATTTATTCGTTATTATTCGTACTCTATGTTCGATTCTTGCGTTATCATTTATGCCTTACATACTCGGTACATTATTCGTACGACGTCCTTCTTTGTGGACCTTTGCGTCTAAATGCCGCGCGAGCCGGCGGACGAACGGTTTTGGTTCTAGAAGCCTCGCGGCGGCCTTAGCGGCGCTCCGGTTGTCCGGAGCCTCACTTCCTTGGTACTATTTTGTGTATATGTATATTCGGGCACGTGCTCGGCCCTTCTTATGTATATGTGTACTATGTTTAGAGGCTCGTAGACGGATGTGTACGGTTAGATGTTCGTATTTTGGATTGCTCGCATTCGTATAACGTGATAGCAAAGTTTACTAGTCTATGCTTATGATAATTGCTAATGTAATGTTCAGTAATAAAAAAAAAAAAAAAAAAAAACTTGGCACAGCTCCTACGGCCCAATTGATAATGAGAATATGATGCGAGATAAGGGATGCTCGGTACAAGTATCGGGTTCCCGTCACGGCCCCTAGTTGGGTCGTGACAAAGTGGTATCGAACGGTTCGGTCTAGGGGTTTGTCTACGAGCCGTGTCCGGTAGAGTCTTGTTTATGGGTGTGTAGCGCGCCACACTTATAAACAGGAGGCTACAGGGCATTTAGGAAATATGACCTTCTTTGTATTCTGGATCGTGCAATAGAGCTATGTTACCAGGTTTCCATGTTCTCTTTCTAATCTTGTGCTATGGTTTCAGTAATGCCGGTAAAGAGGAAAGCTACAGCGGCCCGAAGGGCAAGGCGGTGGCGAAAGAGAGCGAACGGGAGCTACCAGCGGAATTAGAAGAAGGTGAGTCTCGCATAACGAGGCTCCTTCTCGGGCTTTTCATGCTCCCCCTGTGCCGGCGGGCGGAAGAGTTCCGGCTCCGGCCCCCGCACCTCCGGTTCACCGCGGCGGCTCGGGCCGGCGGATGGCGAGAGGCCATCCAGTTATTGACCCAGTTAGTTGCCGCACAGGCTCAGCGGCAAGATACGGACCCGGGAGACAGGGCAGTAAGTGCTAGGGCTCGCGATTTTATTGCCCTAAAACCTCCGGAGTTTTATGGATCGAAACCGGAGGAAGACCACGAGAATTTCATAGATGAGATGTTAAGGACGAGAATAATACATGCTTCGGATACGAGTCGGTGGAATTGGCATCGTACGGTTGCGGGATGTAGGTCTGTGGTATAACGATTGGACATCTCGAGGGGATCAAATGCCCCTCCCCCGGTTTGGCGAAATTTGCGCGAGCATTTCTGCGGCACTTTACCCTACCGGAAGTTCGACGAGCTCGAGCTGAAATGTTCCTAAACCTTAAACAGGGAAATATGAGCGTCAGGGAATATAGCCTTCGATTTAACTCATTAGCCAGGTATGCCCCAGCCATGATAGCTGATATGGGGGATCATGTGTATCGATTTGTGAGTGGGTTGGGGCCGCATATAATTAAGGAGTGTCTGACGGCTTCGCTCCAGGACGGGATGACTATCGCCCGTATCCAGGCCCATGCCCCCAAGCACGGAGGAGCAATATCGGTTGCGGGAAGAGGAGCGCTACCCGGACGGGGGTTCCGGGGAAAGGGCGGATCTTCGGGCGAGAAGCGAATACGAGAGGAGGGCGGCGCGAGCGGTGTTACAGATATTCGGGCCAATCAGTGGCCAGTGCACCTCCTCGAGCCGCGAATAGAAGGTTTGATCATCCTACTTATTCGGGACCAGATCAGAGTGCCAAAGCTTCGGGATCCCAGTACAGAGCTGATTTTAGTAGGACGGGGCTTCCCCCACCACGATGTGCTCGGTGTGGCAAGCCACACTGCGGCGGTGTTACCTAGAAAACGGTGGTTGTTTTACTGATGGTCGAGCCGACCATTTAGTGCGTGCCCCGCTAAGGATGAAAGAGGCCAAACTCGGCCGTGGGATCGACGGTGGTTCATCGTCGACCGTGCGCTCTCGTGGACGGACTTCCCGAGGCCCCGGTGGGCCACGGCCGAGCCAGAGGAGGGCGCCTAGCTCGGTAGGTCCCTGCGCCGCTTATATGCATTGACGGGACGACGGGACCACAGGCGCCCGCGACGCGGCCACGAGTCGTTTCGGCACCTTCTATGATATGCGTGTTAATTGGTCGGATTCTATCTTATCTGTGTCTTTTGTATTGCGACCATATTAAGAATTCGGGAATTAGGACGAACGGTAGCCATACGCGCGAGGTGAAAAGGGCGAATGCTAGAGATTGCGGAGGTTAGAACTGTACATAAAAGAAAAGATGTGTTACGCGGGCGTTTCAAAAACTGCTAAGATCCTGACTTGTTCCGTATTACGTGATATAAGCAGTGCGAGGGAGTGGAGGCGAAAATACTAATGCTAAGACGCTGAAATGCATTAGAGTTTCAAGGTTAAGCGTGCTAGGGTAAGAGCAATTTCACGATGGGTGACCCCCTGGGAAATATGCTGAAAATGTCATAAACGGGGGAACAAGAGGCGAATGCGAAATTAGGTAGCCCAATGTAAATTAGAGTATGTAGAGTGGTTGGAAACCCTATAAAAGTCATGTAGGCGGAGACGGACCAAACTAGCAGAAGGGGAAGACATGTTGGACCTAAAGTCGACTATGACGGTTTAAGATCCAGTAAAGGAGACTTGTTAACGCAAAGCCAGTGTTCGGAGCTAAATCAATTGACCTATGACTTAGAGGCAACTTAAGCTCCGAAGATGGATATGTTAAGCGATATACTAGATGTTTGCAAGGGAGACCTCCCCGAAGTAATATGATACGTTATGAGGCCAGTTTAACATTCGAGGACGAATGTTCTAAAGGGGGGGAGGATGTTATATCCCGCATTTTGTGCAATCGGATAATTTAAGGTAATTGCGGGGAGATGTCAAACAAGGTCTTACTTTTGTTCTGTTAAGCATATGAGTTGCTTATAAAGAATTTAGAAACGGAAATTTTAAGAAAGGTCAAGGGCGTAAAAGGAAAATTTGCAATATGACCCGTGGAAATATGGAGAAAGACGAAGGGCAAATTTGGAAATAGGAGGATAATTTTCATGAATTATGAGAACTAACTATGAATTGATTGGGCTTGGAAATTTCAAGAAAAATAAAGAGGCCCAACCGGCCATGGCTATAGCCCAAAGCCCATGTGGAATTAATATTTCATGTGATTAAATAAGATATATCTCTTTATTCCTCTTCATAATTCAAGAAAGTTCAAGAAAGAAAAACTTGAAGGAGAAAGCCAAGCAAGTTTCGGCCAAGGAGAAGAGAAAGAGAAGACCAAAAATCTTGCCTCAAAAATTTGTTTCTCATAGTATTTTCACTAATTAAAGGGTCCTTAGCAAGGTGGGATGTTCCTTAGAGCAAGAAAAACTCATAATCCTACAAGTTGTCAATTGTAGTCAAGTGAAGAAGTGAAGGAAAGGAAGGTGAGAACTTGTGCTCTTTTACATGTTATGTGTATTTATGCATGTTGTAGTATGCAAAAGTGAATAAAAATTATGAAGAACAAGAATATAGATGTGGCCGTGTATTATATGTGTGTGTGGAGACCATGTGTTAATTATTTTATCTAGTGTTTGGTTGTTATTGTTGTGAATGTTATGTGGAAAATGGAAGTTGAATGATTTTGGAGAGATTGTAGTTGTGAATGTATGATGAAGCCGTGTGTGTGCATGGTGTATATAGCCGTGCATGTGTGTTTTGTAGTGTAAAAAGGATAGCAAGCAAGTTCTATCTTGTACTTTGGTTGTTGTTGTAATGAAATCCATGGTGAGAAGTGGAAGTTTAATAATTTTAGTTTAGATTGAAATTGTTGGAAGCTTGTTTTGGGGGATTATGTGAATTGAATGCTATGTTCTTGCATGTATGAGATATAATGATGCTAGAATAGTGTTGTTGAAATATGTTATAAGATTGCTATTGTGTCATTGGAGTCGGAAGGTTTTGAAGAAAATAGTAAATTGATATCATGTATCTTGAATTGAATATGTGAATCGCTAGTGTGGTTGTGGAGTTTATATTGATAGTTTGGCCGAGTTTGAATTCCCGGATTGTAATTGATTAAAATTGGCTAGGTTGAATGTTGAGGATGGTATATTTACGGAGGAAGTCTTTGCCGAAATTTCGGTAGCCAAGTGTTACTTTGAGAACCCAACTCTAAATACCCTAATGAAAGTTTTGGGTAAATGTGACCAAATTACAGATTTTGGCGGATTTGCGGCGTGAATTCGGAATAGCAAAAGGAGCGGAAAGAGGTATGTAAGGCTTCACTCTTCTTTCTATGGCATGTCTTAGACGTACTAAGTCGGATACGAGCCTCGGGGACAACCCTATTCTCCGGAATCCGCACCTAAAGTTTCCCCTTTTTCATTCAGTGTAATTGAACTAGAACATGTGCAAAAGGTTGAAAAACCTTCCCAAGTCTCTAGAACTTGCATAAAGAGGACCCGAATACTTTAAGATCCTCGTAAGTAACGTCATGACACGTAACATATGTAAATTATGTACGCTATCTCATTCGCCCGAGGTGGGCCCATTGTTCCGGATTTTCCCTATCGCCTCGTTTGACTTGTTTTGGAGTAGAATCCTAAGGAAACTTTTGATCCTCGTCCCGATTACCAAACGATAGGTGCAACACTATCCTAATGTAAAAGGTCTACGATGACCGTGATAACGATAATGCTAAGAAAGAACCTACGTCCATGATAAGTACGACAAAGATGATTCCTTGACTAAGGTGAAGAATATGACCTTATAATGATAACGATGGAGTCGAAAATGAGAAAATGCCTGCGGTAGATATGTTGACGATATGTTCTGCTATAAAAATGAATATATGGAAATGTTAAACGATTTCTTGATATCTCAACTCTATTATGAGGAGCATTGCTATAAAGGTTCTAAGTAGAGGAAACTACACCTTATGACCCTAATTGATGTCTTTCTCATAATGACGCTTTTTGGTAACCTCGCCTTATGGTACACGTATATGTGCATGGATATGTATATGTATATGTATATGTATGTGTATATGTATATGATACATGTATATGTGGGGAATGGGGAGGGGCAAGCATTTCCCCGATTGGTGGATTCCATCCGGACGCGAGGATGCCGGACGCGGGATATGGGAGAGCCGTACGCGGCGTACGTATATGCGATGTATGATAGATATGACGTGTAGTGTTGGGACACTGTTGGGGGGGGTGGGAGAGCCGATGTATTCGGCGTCTGTGAATGTAAATAAGAGATACCGTTCTTGAAATACACTTGTTTTGTATATGGGGATACGGGACATCGTGTTCGAGAAATGGGCTAAGCTTGCATGGTATACGCCTACGGGGCATATATGTACGGGTTAGCACGCACCGGGATAAGCTCGTATATTTATTACGTTATTATTTGTACTCTATGTTCGATTCTTTGCGTTATCATTTATGCCTTACATACTCGGTACATTATTCGTGCGCGTCCCTTCTTGTGGACGCTGCGTCTCATGCCGCGCGAGCCGACGGACGAACGGTTTTGGTTCTAGAAGCCTCGCGGCGACGCTTGGCGGCGCTCCAGTTGTCCGGAGCCTCACTTCCTTGGTACTATTTTGTGTATATGTATATTCGGGCACGACAGCACTCGGCCCTTCTTATGTATATGTGTACTATGTTTAGAGGCTCGTAGACAGATGTGTACAGTTAGATGTTCGTATTTTGGATTGCTCGCATTCTTGTATAACGTGATAGCAAAGTTTACTAGTCTATGCTTATGATGATTGTTGCTAATGTAATGTTCGGTAAAAAAAAAAAAAAAAAAAAAAAAAAAACTTGGCACAGCTCCAACGGCCCAATTGATAATGAGAATATGATGCGAGATAAGGGATGCTCGGTACAAGTATCGGGTTCCCGTCACGGCCCTAGTTGGGTCGTGACAGAGAGATAGACCTACAGATCCAGGTTGGACCTGCATCCTTCACGGTAGAATTCCATGTTATGACAATCACTGCCAACTACAATATGCTCTTGGAAAGACCATTGATACACTCCGCCGGTGCAATCCCGTCAACTCTGCATCAAGCCATAAAATTTGAATGGCAAGGACAGGAAATTGTTGTGGCAGCTGAGAAGGATATTCAGAAATACCCCTACGACATCGTTCCTATGATCGAAGGGAGCCCTCACTCGCCAAACTTCCATGTAGTGGAATATGTTGGGATCACTCACGTGGAGGAAGAGGCCGGCAGGCCCATGCCGGTTGTCTACAAAATGATTGCCTCCACCATGCTGAAGAATGGCTTCGAAACAAGCAAAGGTCTAGGAAGAGACCTTGAAGCGACAAAGAGCCTATCCCGATCCCAAAAGAAAATTACCACTTTGGTCTAAGGTATACTCCTAGCGAAGAAAAGCTCACAAAGGTGATAAAAAGAGAGCACAAAACAAGGAACTTGCCTCATCCAATTCCAGGTCTGTACTAGTCATTCCCCAGAAAGATGTCGACGCTGAACGAAGAAGAAGTGGATGGGAGTCTCAAGTCGTTATTCCAAGAAGAGGGATGCTATGCGGTCATTGAAGAAAACCAGGACACACCCAACGTACGCAGTCTGAGGCCTAGAGAGCGCCTGAACAATTGGACATCTACCACCCTCTTGGCTCCTCGATAGGGAGATGGATTTTCCTTAAAACCTTTAGCTAAAAGCGATGACAACAGATGAGGCCTGAATGATCATCTTTTTCCTAAAATTATTTCGTAATGTTTAAAAATGGAAATGGTCCGACATTGTTCCGAACCAGGACCACGGTTCTAGCCAATTTCTTTTGAATTAATGAAAAGCCTCAATTTACACAAAAATTGTTGTCTTTATCAAATAATGATGATGATAATAATAATAATAATAATAATAATAATAATGAAGGTTTTCTAACTAAATACGCGCAATAGGTAGTAATAAACCTAACTTTACTCTGCCTCGCCTTTTTAGTAGTAACCATAATAAAACAACCGAAAATGTCATGACGTGTCGTGAAATGAGCGAGGAAAACGGGCGGCAGGAATATGAGGAGTACGATGAATCAACAATGATGCCAGAGGGATTGGTAGAGGAATTAGAAGAACTGGAAGAAAAGAAAAAACCAAATATGGATAAAACTGAGGTAATCAATCTCGGTGACGAAAAGAATATCAAGGAGACGCAAATCAGTGCCCATTTGGGAGCTTCACAGAAGGAAGAGCTCATAGCTCTATTAAGAAAATATGTGGATGTCTTCGCCTAGTCATACGCAGACATGCCGGGTTTGAGCACTGACATCGTAGCTCACATATTGCCTATTAAGGAAGGCTTCCCACCAGTTAATCAAAAGACCCGGACATTTAAGCCCGACCTAAGTATTAGGATAAAGGATGAAATGGAGAAATAAATCAAATTCGGAATAGTGGAAGTGACATCCTACCCCACTTGGGTGGCCAACATAGGACCAGTACCTAAAAAGGATGGGAAGATTTGAATCTGTGTGGATTACCGAGATCTCAACCGGGCCAGTCCAAAAGACAACTTCCCACTTCCAAACATCCACATCCTGATAGACAACTACGCCAAACATGAGCTGCAGTCATTCGTGGATTATTTCGTCGGGTACCATCAGATACTCATGAGTGAAGAAGATCTTTGAAAAGACAACCTTCATCACCCCTTGGGGGGTCTAACTGTTATATCCGGCATTTTTGCGCATTTGGAGAAACTTTGGAAGGTTCGGAATAATTTTTGTTTGTAAGAAATAAGGCTCCATTTGGATTTTACTAGCATGAATATGTCGGCTATGGGAACATTGGTGCGGAATTATCAAAAAGGGCCTAAGGGCAAACTTAGAATTTTATAAAATTGTTTCGGGAATTTTAAGACAAGAATTATAAGGATTTGGGCTTGGAGGAAAAAAATGAATGAGGCCCAATTCTAGGGGGGCTTGGCCGGCCACTTAATGGCCCAAAATCCATGGATTTTAATTAATCCATGTGGTGAAAATTAGCATGGGGGCTATATTATATCATAAGCCCTCTAGAATTTTCAAGAAATCAAAAGAAACATCAAGAAAAGAAAGAAGGAGCCGCCGGCCTAAGGAGAAAAGAAAGAAAGAAAAAGAAGAAAAAACTTTGGAGCCTCAATCCTTGCCTTAAAAATCTTGTTCTCTTTGAATTTATAATAAGTTCAAGGCGTTCTTCAACGCGGCACAATTGGTTTGGAGAGAGAACCTCGTTTGTGGAAAGTTGAAATTTCAAGAAAAGGTAAGATTCTTATGTTTTGTGTTATGGAATGAATTCATGTGTTATAATGATTTGAATTGGGTGAGAATCATGGAAGTAGGGTGTGTGTGTGCATGGCCGTGTGCATGGGTAGCACCATGCATGGCCGTGAGTTTGGAGGAGAAAGAACAAGGATTTCATGTTTCTTTTCATGTTGTAGACAACTTATAAATGTTGTGATGAATAAAAAAAAATGAATGAAAATCATGGGGTTAAGGGGTGTGTTGTATAAGCCGTATATATGTATATATAGGTGTGTGGCCGTGTGGTGCTAGCTATGTAGGGAGCTTGGTTGAATTTATTTAGTATGTTAATTATGTTGTTGTAACATTATGAAGTGAAGAGAAGATTAATGGTTTTGTTGGAATGAAAGAAAAATGGATAATGGCCGTGTAGTATGGATAAAATGAAGTAAGGGCGAATTAGTTTGTTTGACATGTTAATTGTGTCGTGATGATGTTGGTAGCATGAATATAGATCAAGTGGTTTGAGTTGGTATTGATTTGAAAGTATGAAGTCGAAATATGAATCGTTGCATTTTGTTGGAAAGTAGGTTAATGGTAATATATATTGTGATTTGCAATGATCGTAGGGTTGTTGTTGGCTTGTTGTTGATTATTTTGAACCGAGAGTTGAAGCTCGGGGGTGTCCTATTTATAGGGGAAACGCTGCCGAAATTTCGGTAGCCAAGTGTAGCCAAAGATGGAAATGTTAACTTTCATGAATAGTAATTTGGTAAAAATGACCATTTGCAGTTTTTAGACGAAACGGGGATTGAGATTTGACAAGCGTGAGACGCAATCCAGGTATGTAAAGCTCCCCGCTCCTTTCTTTTGGCATGTCTTAGTATGTTAGGTTGATACCGAACCCGGAAGTAATTCTGCTCCTTGAAATCCGATCTATAAGTTGGCTACTATTCATTCAATTCAATTGAAGCTTAATGACCCTATTTTGGCTAGAAAGCAAATCAAATGTTCGAAACCTATGTAAGGCAACCGGTTTACTTTGAAATCCTTATGTACGATCTCATAGACCCTAAACGTCCATAAGTTATGATTGCCACCTCGACTTGACCGAGGTGGGCCCGCTTAACCCCGATATGCCTTAGTTGTCTTATTAGAATCTCTTTCTGAATAAGCTTCGATAGGGAATCTTCAATTTTGAAATTGTCCCTTATGAAATAATGTTTGAAACCCTACGAAATTCTAGGCTATGTTTGGAACCATACGTACCACTTTGGAATCATTTTGTGAAATAAACTTCCGTACTAAGTAACTATTTGACTATTTTGATTAATGAATGGACTTATGAAGTAATCAAGTTTTGAAAAGCTATTTTGACTTATGAAATGCATTGTTTGCTCACGACTCTGCTCGTGCCCTTATATGACTCCGTTCACGGATCCGGGCAGTTTTGTGATCGTGCGCGGTATGACCTATTCGGCGGTATGATGTGATACGGTTTCGAGGCCTCGCCATAGGGCCGGTTACCGTTTTGGAGTTATGATGTGATATGGCCTTTGTTATGTTTGATGATGTGTGTGATGTTGTGATTCGTTCGGAGATGTACGGAGATTTGAAAACACGGAGTATGATGTGTTGTGGCACCAGCGTCAGGGGGTGACCACGTTCCTGAGCCTTATGCATGATTTCTACTTGCATTTTGTATATTTGCATTACGTACAGGTTTGATTTGTTATTTCTGTATCTATTATGTATCCCCTGACCCTAGTTATGACTTGGTTCCTTTGTTCCTTCCGCTTTACATACTCAGTACTTGTTTCGTACTGACCCCCTGTTCTTCGGGGGCTGCGTTTCATGCCGCGCAGGTACAGGTGCTCCGCGCGACACGCCCGACTTAGGATTCTTATTCTTTGTTTGGGAGGCTCCTTTGATCCGGAGCTTATACTTTTGGTATATTTCTTTCTTGTTGTATATTCTGTACATTTGTGACTATCGGATACGGCGGGGCCCTGTCCCGTCATATGTTCGTATGTTTTGTTATGTTGTAGAGGCCTGTAGTCATGTTTGTGGGTCGTGGGTCCAGTCTGTCTGCATATGATCCCGGTTTGTCTGTATGTGACTCCGATTTGCGTCCTTGAGCGGCCCGTATGTTTGTTTGCGTGTGTGTGTCTGGGCGACGTACATTCCGCCAACTTTGGTTCTGATATGATGTTTTGACATGGGCGACCGCTTAAGACTGCATTTGTGTGATATCTGTTTTCGATTTTCGGTACGAGCAAAGTATGTAAAAATCTGAACGTGTAGCATTATGATGATTTGATTCGTCAGTCCGTTCGGGTACCTAGGCAGGGCACCGGTCACGGCCCACGGGGGTTGGGTCGTGACAAAAGTGTGCTATCGAGCGATCTTGTCCTCGGAATGTCTACGAGCCGTGTCTCGTAGAGTCTTGTTTATCGGTGTGTCGTGCACCACGTCTATAAACGAGGAGGCTACGGACATTTAGGATGTTTCCCCCTCCTTTGAATCTTAGATCGTGCGGTAGAGGCGCGTGATATTAGGATGACTCTTTTTCGACCGAATTGTTATATTTTTCGGTAATGCCTCCGAAGAAGGCAACGGCCGCCCGAGAAGGGCAAGACAAAGGTAGATGGGACTAGTCGGGCGCCGAGGGATTACACGGGCACGTGCTCGGACTACGCCGGCATTATACTTCGATCGGAGGGTTCGCTACACCACCGGAGAGGGGGCGGAGCGGGTCCATCGGCGGCCCCGGCCACGCGGCGCCTATGCCTCCGGCTCCCCGGCCGGGCGAAGGACGGGGACCTTGCGAGAGGCTATACGGTTATTGACAACCGGTGGCGGTCGGAGGTCCGTAGACGCGGGCGGAGAGAGATGACGATGAGGGCGGGCGTGGCCGGCCTTAGGGTTCGAGAGTTCCTATTCTGCGGCCCTCCAGAGTTTTCCGGGTCTAAGCCGATGAGGACCCCCATGACTTTATTCGGGGGATGCGGCGCTCACTTGATTTGGTCAGAGCTTCGGAGACGGAGTCTGTTGAGTTGGCTTCGCATGCAGGCGGGATGTTGCGCCTTTGGTATGAGTCTGGGAGCTATCCCGAGGTGAGGGTCTTTGCCCTACGGATGAGTTCGAGGGCCGCTTTCCTCCGTAACTTCTTGCCCCCGGAGTTGCGGAGAGCGAGAGTTGATAGATTCTTGAAGATAGAGCGAGAGGGTCGGAGTGTCGAAGTATAATCGGGTTTAATTCCCTGGCCAGGTATGCCCCTACCATCGTAGCTGATATGGAGGATAGGATGCATCGATACGTGATGGGGTTGGACCCCTATTTGGTTGACTCTTGCATGACGATGGCAGCACAGACGGGCATGGACATTGCCGGTTACTGAGCCCGTACACACGGGGTATGGAGGGCCGTAGGGAGGATCGGTCGGTAGGAGTATGACGGGAGGCGGCCCAAAGGGCCGGATCGAGGTATTCGGGGAGGTTCCGCGGCGGGGCTGCCTCGGCATCGGTCCGGTGGATATTTCCCTTTGTCGGGTCGGGATACACGGTCGGCGGCGGGCGATTTGATGGTGTGGGGCCATCGGGACGGATCGAGTTCGAGCCTCGGGTCCTCGGGTGAGCAGAGGTCCCGGTCGGACGGGGCCGCCTATGCCCGGTGTTCACATTGTGGGAGGTCGCGCCCGGGGGAGTGCTACCGGGCTACGGGGGCTTGTTTTCTTGCGGCCGCCGGGGCCACATTATGCGAGAGCCCGTCCGTGGATAGGCGGTTCGGTGGTGCGGCCACGGTAGAGCGGGTTCCGTTGCGGGTTCGTCATCTACCCCGCCCGGCCTATGCGCCTGCCCCGCGCGCGGCGGGGTACGCCGGCGCCCGGCGGCCGCGGCGGCCGTGGCGGGGGTTCGGATTCTGGCGGTCCCTCGAACCGCATCTACGCTTTGACTGGTCAGCAGAATCCAGAGGCATCACGGGACGCGGACCCAGGTATATTGTCACACCTTTCTTGAAAATATATGTATTGATGGATTTGTGTTCTGTTATATTACGTGATTTTCTCCTTCTGGCCGTCAGTAAAAGTAAGGTAAATATCTAAATCATTAGAATCGTCCGAGATAACTATATACGAGATGAAAAATGAACATTGCGAATTCGGAAAGGGCAATATGGAAATTGTGTAATTAGAGGAGAGAAAAGTCGGGGTGGGACCCGCTATGAAAAAAAAATTGTTTCGAAAAATTTACCAGGACCCCAATCCGCCCTAAATTACGTGACGAAGGTCGTGTGGGGCAGTCGACGCCATTATATCGGCAATAACGCACCAAAATGCATGAAAGTTTCGAAGTTAAGCGTGCTGGAACCAGAGCAATTCTGGGATGGGTGACCCCCCTGGGAAGTATGTCAAGAATTTTTCACAAATGTAGATATGGAGACTAAATGAGAACTTGGAGTAACTTAAATGGAATTTGAGAGTGTGGGGTGATTAGAGGTCGAAAAAGAATTACCCGGATTAAGATAGACGAGATCGAAGGAAAAGAAGGAAACCTTCGTAGGTACCTGAAGCGTTAGTAAAAGTAGTCGACTC
>NW_026716093.1:0-18209 GCF_029784015.1 Lycium ferocissimum
GCCATATAAGTGATGTCTCCAGATTTTAAGGGCATGAATCACGGCTGCTAGCTAGAGGTCATGATTCGGGTAGTTTATCTCGTGCTTCCTGAGCTATCTAGAAGCGTAAGCAATCACCTTGCTGTCTTTGCATTAATACACAACCCAATCTGACCCTTGAAGCGTCACAGTAGACAGCATAATCCTCGGATCCCTCTGGAAGTGCTAGAACTGGTGCTGAAGTCAACCTATCCTTCAATTCTTGAAAACTCCGCGCGCAAGCATCTGTCCATTGGAACTTGGCTGCCTTCTGAGTTAACTTCGTCAATGGGGCAGAAAGAGAAGAGAAGCCCTCTACAAATCTTCTGTAATACCCTGCTAAACCCAAAAAATTGCGAAACTCCGTTGGCGTCATAGGTCGAGAGGCCAAGTCTTTACAACCTCTATCTTCTGAGTATCCACTTTGATGCCTAAATGCAAATAATATGCCCTAGGAAAGCCATGGAGTTTAGCCAGAATTCACATTTGGAGAATTTCGCATACAACTCCTGGTCCTGAAGACTCTAAGTACCGCACGCAAATGATCTACATGCTCAGTCTCTGATCGGGAATAAATCAGAATGTCGTCTATAAACACAATTATGAATAGGTCTAGGAAGGGTCTGAATACACGGTTCATCAGGTCCATGAATACAGCTGGAGCATTAGTTAACCCGAAGGACATAACAAGGAACTCGAAATGACCATATCTAGTCCTAAATGCTATCTTCGGAATGTCCTTCCCCCTGATCCTAACCTGGTGATAACCTGACCTCAAGTCTATCTTCAAAAATATCTGGCACCCTGCAGTTGGTCAAATAAATCATCTATCCTCGGAAGTGGATACTTATTCTTAATCGTCACCTTATTTAATTGCCTATAGTCGATACACATCCCTAGCGAACCATCCTTTTTGCTTACGAACAATACTGGGGCTCTTCATGGTGACGTACTAGGTCTGATAAAGCCCTTTTCCAGTAGATTCTTCAACTACTCCTTCAACTCCTTTAACTCAACAGGGCTCAACAGGGCCATCCTATAGGGAAGAATGGATATCGGCTGAGTACCCGATAGTACATCTATAGCGAAGTTAATTTCTCGCTCTGGCGGGAGACCTGGAAGCTCATCTAGGAACTCATTAACTACAGGAATGGACTAAAGAGTTGGTGGTTTTGCTTCTGTATCCTGGACTCGAACTATATGATAGATACATCCCTTCGAAATCATCTTCTTCGCCTTGAGATAGGAAATAAAACTACCTCGCGGCGAAGACGTATTACCTTTCCATTCCAAAACTGGTTCTCCCGGGAAGTAGAACGTGATAGTCTTCGTCCAACACCCCACATTAGCTAACAAATCCATTCTCATAATGACGTCAAAGTCGACCATCTGTAATTCTATGAGATCTGCTATGGCCTGATGACCACAAACAACTATAGAACAACCACGATAAATGTTCCTAGAATTAACAGGTTCACCCACAGGTGTAGACACAAAAAATGGCTCATTCAACAATTCTGGCGCTATATTAAATTTTCCCGCAATAAGCGGAGTAACATAGGGCAAATTGGACCTCGGATCTATCAACGCGTAAACGTTATATGAACAAACTATCAACGTACCTGTCATAATGTCTGGTGAGGATTCCAAGTCCTGATGACCTGCTAAAGCATAAATGCGGTTCTGAGCACCGCCTGCACTAGAAGCTCCTCCCTCGCCTCTTCCTTTACCGGCTGAAGACTGAGGGCCGCGCCCAGAGGGACGCACGGATGCGGATGACCCTGCTATAGAACCTGTCTGCTGCACCATATACCAGTAGGTCTCCCTTGTGGACAGTCCCTCTTGAAATGATCTGGGCTGCCACAGGTATAACAAACCCCCGACTCGTACTGACATCGCCCATGGTGCGCTCTACCATAGTTACCACACTGCTGTGGTAGTGATCTAGCCTGTCCCGGACCCCTCTGCTGCTGTGACCTGGACGTACGAGAACTCTCACCTGGTCCAGAGGGAATATAATACCCTGATCTGTATCCCTGAGACTGAGCTGATGGTGGCCTAAATGGCCTACCCTGTTATTGGGCTCTGAAACTCCCCCTACTATCACCCTACTGACCAATCGTCTTAGCCCTCTTATGATGCTCCCTTTCTATCCTATCAGTCTCCTGCCGCTGACGTCTACGATCCTCGCAGTTCTGTGTATTGCCTGGATGATACGATCCTACTTGGCACACCTCATTTCAAGACTTACATCCAAGGCCAAGATATGAAACTTCAAGCTCTACAAGCGACATGGATGATAAGGATGGCGTTGAAGGCCTTTGGAGGCCCATACAAGCCCCACAATGAGGCCTATGATGTGTGGGAGGTGGCTTGGGCGAGGCTTGAAGAAGAAGCTACTAGAAAGGGGACAAAATGCGCAAAGTGGCCAAACATGCAAATAGGGACATTTCTGCAAATTGGCTACATGTGCAAACTTGGACAAGGTCGGGAGTTGGCTGTTTGTGCAAAGAAGACTATGCTTGCAAGAAGGCCATGCATGCAAGGTTGATTAGAGAGCCATCTATGCAAGGAGGGGCGTGTTTGGCCATTGAAGGCCAATTCTTGAATTGAAGACTACACTAAGAAGACTAGCCAAACAAGGCCCTTACTTCATTAAGGGTAGCATTGTAATTGCCTATTAGTCTTCTTTACTTAGCTTGTATATATAGCTTGTCTTTCATTTCATTAGGGGGATTTTAGATTAGATGAATTATGTATTGAATACTCTAAGGAGTGATAGTTTGTTTAGGGTTAGCTTAGTTAATGGTGGATTCCATTGTTGGTCTTGAACCATTTTTCCATTGATTTCATGAAGGGTTGTTCATTTGTGGATTTCAATTGAATTTCCCTTGCCTTGATTTCAAATAGCATAGGTTCTTTGAATTGAATCAAATTGAGAGGGTCTAGGTTTCATATACTTAGGTTTGCTCATAGGTTCATTATTCATTGGGTCTTGCTTTTTATCCTCTATTTCTCATCCCCTTTCTTCAATTCTCATCCCCAATTTCTCATTATCTTTAATTCCGCATTTTTGTGATTGATTTGGTGTTTTCCCCAAATCGATTCGTATCATTTGGTATCAGAGCATATGCTAAGAGATTGTTCCCACAATTTCTAATCCTAGGCTCAAAATCTGAAAATCACAAAAAAAAAAAAATCAAAAAATTCAAAAATTATTTTGTGGTTTGATTTTGTTGTTTCTGAATTTAGATTTGAGTTTGTTGTGGTGAGAAACATCTAGAAACGAAATTTGAAGCCATTTGGGTAAGAATTGAAGTTTCCACCATTAGAGGTTCATCAAAGCTTGAAGAGCTCAAAGTGGGTTTAGTTGATTTTGGTGAAATTGAGCTTTGATTCATATTGGGCTTTGTTGTCTAAGTGATAAGGAGCTTAGATCTAAAAATTGGGGCAAAAACGAGTTGATTTGGACCACATTGGGTTTTTGAGTGTTCTTCATTGTTCATCTTTGTTCTTGGTGAAGAAGAAGATAAAAAGGAAAGTTAGATCCAAGGAATCCAAGTCAAAAGTTGAAAACTTGTTTTTCTAGCCAAAAAGGGTAAATACAAGGTTGAGTGGGTCCCAAGAAGTCAGCAAATTCAGAAAATCTAGCACAAATCCCGAGCCAACTGAAGTTTTTCCGAGATCGTGTTATATGGACGAGTTCCACGGACCATATAATATTATACGGTCCGTGAAACTCAAGTTTGGGTCCGTGGAAGGCGAGCTGGAAGTTGGAGTTTCTGCCCCAAGCTGAACTTAAAATACGGACCAAGTTATACGGACCATATTTTATTATACGGTCCGTGAAAGTTGAGAAGCCCAGTCCGTGAAACTTGGACCCAAAAACCAACATTCTGCCTCAAGTTGGTCTTGATACACGACCACTTATACGAGCCATATTATATTTTACGGACCGTGAAAGTCCAAGGAAGGCGGTTCGTGAAAGAGGATCTTAAGTTCGTGCAAAGTCAATTTGTGGATCGTGAAATACTTATACGGCCCGTGAAAACTTATACGGACCGTGAAACACCACCACTTGGTCGTGTAAGTCCGATTTCAATAATCTCAATTAGGTGATTTATTCTTAATTCATTTCAATTCCAAAAAAAAAAATAAAAAAATTCTTAGGATTGTTTGATGGTTTTGTGTCCCTAATCCTTTGGTAGGGAGTATAGAATTTTAAAAATTTTCATTATTTCAAATTGATACCTTAGATCAATTGGGGCTTCACGGCCGTGTTTTCAAGTTATCACCTACCCGGGCCCGAAATTTTATTTCGTTCCGATTTTCGCATTTCGTTTTCTTGTTCCCTTCAACTAGTGTGCATTTAGTACTTTTCCTACTTGTGTATGCTAGTTCTTGAGTCCGTCTTTCATTCGTGCTAATTCTTTTCAAGCTTTTCTCGTTTTGACATCGTTGAATCTTCTTGGCTCAAGTCCTTTTGCTTTATCGAGTCGTCCGTCTTTCGATTGACAAGAATCTATTCCTCCACAAAGGTTAGCAATCTTGTGAATTGATTTGGATTAAAAGGGTTCTTGACCAACCTTGGAAGAAGCTTAGGTTGAGAGGTAAGTTTGAGTGCAAATACGAGTGACGTGAGGAGCTTTTGCTACTAACCTTGTTTGCTCGTTTTGTAGGTACACGAAGAGCTTCCGAGTCTTGTGGATGTCATCCATAAGGAGAAGGATAGATAAGGATGTCATCCATAGCTTCCGAGTCTTATGGAGATGATTTTAAAGGTTATGCCTCTAGCAATGGAGGGTATGACTATGAGGGTGACGGAGGCTATGAGAGAGATGACATGGGATATGAGCATCACTATTCTTACAATGAATATGATGGTGATGATGCTCATGAGTCGTATGAGGAACATGGTCGATATGATCATAACTTGTACGAGGGTGAAGAATACTACTCCGAGGGCAATTGTGAGGTAACACCTCATGAGGCTTATGAAAAAGAGTCCTATGGTGGATACGAACATGAGCAGTCTCATCCTAGACACCATGGACGTGGGATTGAGTTGAGGTATGCTCCTTCCTCCCACTTTCGATATGACCCACTTGGTGAGAACTTGCAAGAATGGGAAGAATGTGGTGAAGATGAGCCTATTGGCTATGCACTTCATGGTGAGTATGCTTGTGAAGATAATGGGATTGCATATAATTCTTATGAGGGGTCTTCTAATAGATATTCACATACATCGCCTTGTAAAGCTTCCTATTCAAAGCAAAATGGTATAAGTGTGTGGATTGGACCAAGTAGGAGTAGTCCAAGGAGGAGAAAAGAGTATACATTTCCTACTTCAAGAGATACACATGCTTCTTATCCTAGAACAAATGTGCCATGTTCTCATGGTTATGGTGTGGATGCTAGGAGGCAAATGTTGATAGGTGAAGGAAGTAGAGGGCATGCAAGATCTCAAGTGAGAAATGACCCGGAGAGGCGAATACTTGAGACAAAAATCAGTTTACTTGGTAGTGCGGGGTATGTTCTTGTGTTGGATGATTGGAGTTATGGAAACTACCTTGCACCCCAAGCGGTTGCGCAATTGGGTATAGAATGTATGATGAAACAAGACCCTTACTATGATTCACGAGGGTTCTTAGTTGATAGGAGCGTGAAGGTGTTCTTTACCCGTGGCAACTACCAAGAAGAAGAGGTTTGGTGTGATATACTCCCACTAGACCATTGTCACATGTGTTTGGGTAATCCTTGGTTCCAAAAGCATAGGGTTTCATTTGGGCGAAGGTGGCATGAGTTTGTAGTGGACAATGATGGAATGCCTCTCTTTCCAACCGTACTTGCCATAGGTGGAGGGTCCAATCCTTCGCTAAAGCATAAGGAGAAATTAAAAGAAATGCACCGCATAATGTTGGGACGCTTACTCAAACAATGGGAGGGAGATAAAGAACAGGAAGAGAGCGAGGTGGAGGGTTTTCCCAACCCTTCTAAAGAAATACTTGACACTTGTCCCAACTCCAATGAAATTGAGAGAGAAAAGATTGAGAGGAGTAAGGGAGTGAGAAGTGACAACTCTAGAGTGGAAAAAGGAGAGGTTGTGAGAAGTGATGTGAGGGAGTTGTCACAACCCCATTCTAACCCTTGTAACTTTTCTTTCTTCTCTAGTTGTTTGAAAAATGGTGCAGGTATTCTTGGAAGCAAACCGAATGTTGAGCCTCAAACTTTGAAAGTTCAAGAGGTAGTTGAGAGCTTCCCGAAGGAGCAAATGGGCTCCC
Source organism: Lycium ferocissimum (assembly GCF_029784015.1). Taxonomy (NCBI): domain Eukaryota; kingdom Viridiplantae; phylum Streptophyta; class Magnoliopsida; order Solanales; family Solanaceae; genus Lycium; species Lycium ferocissimum. The sequence goes on from NW_026716093.1 coordinate 6,300, forward strand.
AAGTTGAGACCCTTGGTAAAGAAGATACTTTGTGTGCACTTCAAGGTAAAATAGCTAATCTTGACACTCCAATTCTTGTGAATGAGCATGTTGACTTGAGTGTGAGTGATAGCTTAGCCTTATGTGAGCTTAATGAGTCTTTACCTTGTGATGAGCTTAGTGCTATAATGACAATTGACAATGTAGTTGAAATGGATGGTACAACACTAGTTGATCCTAATGATGACTATCTTGACTCTTCTTTTGAGTTCAAGTTGTGTCCACCTAGTGTTGATCCTCTTGGTTTGCATGTTAGTACATTGTCATGTGAGATGTTAGGACACCCACTAGTTGATCCTAGCGATGACCGAATTGATTCTTCTAGCAAGATCAATTTGTGTCCAACTAGTGTGGTTGCTTGTGTTGATCAATTTGTTTGCTATGAAAATCCACTATTTGAGGAACCTTTTGATATGCTTAATGACCCTCAATTTAGTGATGATATTGATGTAATTGATCATGTGAATAGTCATGTACCTAGTGGGAAGTTTGGTGATGTTGCAAATGTAGTGTCCTTTGGAAACTACAAGGTATTTAGTAACCCACTATGGGGTGATGATGGGCTTGGTCTTGATGACAAGCATGGGGTGGTTAAAGCTCTTGACACCATCCCCAATGACGAAAAGTTCTTCTTGAGGGGTTGTGACCCACATGATGGACCAACGTCAAATTTGGAAAAGGCTTCCGAAAGTGATGAGTGCTCTTTAAAGAAGGAGAGTGAATTACATGAACAAGAGCACACTTCTTGGAAGGACTATGCTAGATCTCCTAACCTAAAGGATGGGAATATGCTACTTCTAGCTTGGCATATGTTACATAAACCTTTCCCTTGTGATGGAAACTTTCCCTTAAAAGGATATGACATGATAGTTAGGGAAGGATGCTTTGAAAAAGAAGGTGAAACTTGTTTGCAAATTGTCACTTCTTCCATAAGTGTTCCAACTAGTAGTGACTTGCTTGAACTTGTGCTTGAACCCCATAATGAGTCTACGCTTGAGGTCACTTTAGTTGAAGAAGTTGTTTTGTGTGACACCTTTCTTTATTACCTATTTGCTTATGATGATACCCATATTTGTGTTAAGGGTGCATCCTTGATTGAGAGTGGTAATTGCGGGGTGAATAGTTATTTCCTTAGCCATGCTTTGTGGATAATTCTTCCCTTCGACCCCGGTGCTAATTGTTGTGCATTGGTTGCGGGACGACATTTGGAGTGTTTTTATTTGCGGAATGAGGGTCCAATGTGTGGTGTGTTTTCTAGAATCAATATATCATTGCATGCTTATTGTCTTAGGCCCTTCGATTTCCTTATCTTACCCTCATTTCGTAATCCTTTGAGAGGTCAACTTCTTGGTGCCCCATATGTGGAGTCCTTCTTCACATTGATGATGGATATGTGGTTATACCACAAGTTTGTGCATCCTTGGCATGTTGGACGATTTGTTTGTGCTAACACTAACCCTCATGCTTTGAGGATCTTGCTTGTTGTTATCTTCCCTTGGGTTTTGCTAGGTTCGGATTCGAGGACGAATCCTTTTGAAGAAAGGAGGATGATACGATCCTACTTGGCACACCTCATTTCAAGACTTACATCCAAGGCCAAGATATGAAACTTCAAGCTCTACAAGCGGCATGGATGATAAGGATGGCGTTGAAGGACTTTGGAGGCCCATACAAGCCCCACAATGAGGCCTATGATGTGTGGGAGGTGGCTTGGGCGAGGCTTGAAGAAGAAGCTACTAGAAAGGGGACCAAATGCGCAAAGTGGCCAACGTGTAAAGAGGGACATTTTTGCAAGTTGGCTACACTTGCAAACTTGGACAAGATCGGGAGTTGGCAATTTGTGCAAGGAAGGTTATGCCTGCAAGAAGGTCATGCATCACAAGGTTGATTAGAGGGCCATCTATGCAAGGAGGGGCGTGTTTGGCCATTGAAGGCCAATTCTTGAATTGAAGACTACACTAAGAAGACTAGCCAAACAAGGCCCTTACTTCATTAAGGGTAGCATTGTAATTGCCTATTAGTCTTCTTTACTTAGCTTGTATATATAGCTTGTCTTTCATTTCATTAGGGGGATTTTAGATTGGATGAATTATGTATTGAATACTCTAAGGAGTGATAGTTTGTTTAGGGTTAGCTTAGTTAATGGTGGATTCATTGTTGGTCTTGAACCATTTTTCCATTGATTTCATGAAGGGTTGTTCATTTGTGGATTTCAATTGAATTTCCCTTGCCTTGATTTCAAATAGCATAGGTTCTTTGAATTGAATCAAATTGAGAGGGTCTAGGTTTCATATACTTAGGTTTGCTCATAGGTTCATTATTCATTGGGTCTTGCTTTTATCCTCTATTTCTCATCCCCTTTCTTCAATTCTCATCCCCAATTTCTCATTATCTTTAATTCCGCGTTTTTGTGATTGATTTGGTGTTTTCCCCAAATCGATTCGTATCATTGGATACGAGCAAGGTCCATATTATCGCTTACTGACGCCATGGTACAAGCCTCAACATAATCAGGGTGTAAACCCGCGATGAACGGGTGAATCCTGGGCCTCGATGAATCAAAGAAGGATGGAGCATATCTAGCTAAAGAATCAAATCGGAGGCAATAATCACGAACGCTGGAGTTACCTTGCTGGACAGTCAAGAACTGATCTACCGTCGCCTCTCGTATCTCCAACCTCTTATACCATAGGATCGCTATATCACGAAGCTTGAAAGCTGCTAACTCTGCTGCCTCATTCTCAGTAGCATGCATGACCCTGAAAATACGCTGGAGCTTATCGGTAAAGTTCTGTGGATCCTCGTCCCTTTTAACCCCCGAGTGCTCTGGAGGGTCAAGTGCTAAGAACTCATGAACCCTCGAACTGTGGGACCCATCAGTGGTCCTTTGTTCTAGCAGGTGCTCTCGACTATCTCTGTGTCGTCACAATCTGGGTCAATAAGTGCACCGTTCTCCTAAGATCCTGGTCTGTCGATGCAGGAGGGGGTACCAGAGTTCTTTGCCTCCCTCGGGAGCTCCTCGGGCAGTGGAGTCGTCAATGATCGCTGGGATAGGGTCTCACCCTAGCCCTCAGGCTGGGCCTCAGCTACGGGGTGTTCCCTACTATTCCCTTCGCCCGCTGCCGTATTGCCTTTTCGGCTGCCTACAGCCTTCCTTGTCACGGGCATAGCTGTGCACAACTATGGAAGGGTAAGTTTAACTCAAATCTCTTATGACTTGGCTCTACAAGACGATTTAGATCTGAAAGAAAGGTAACCAATTCCTAAAGGCCCTGTAGCTTCCTGTTTATATGATGTGGTGCACTGCACATCTTTAGAAAAAACTCTACTAGACACGGCTTGTAGACTCCCTAGGAAAGACCTGCTCTGATACCAAGTTTGTCGCGCCCTAATTTCAGAGTGACGTGACCGGCACACGAAGCCAGACCAGGCCCGAGCGAACCACTCTCAATCTGAAACTCTGTGGGAGTAATTCCCAGTTTAAACCAATAAGGCCTACCTGCACACAGACAATACCCACAAACCGCAATCCGGATATATATATAGATACTGACTATCTCGACTGAACTGGGCACACACCCAAAATATATATATACACAACTGAGCAAGCCGACAAGGCTGCTATGATTGTACAAAGCCAATAGTATCCAACCGGACATAAACAAGCCGACGAGGCTGTCACACGGACACACTATATACATGACTCATCCACAAGCCTCTAGGGAATGTGCGACTGTGCCATACAATCTATAATCAAAGGGAGAGAGACTCCAAAGACCTGGCAACTCTGAACAAAAGGGAGCTCACCAATCAGCTGATATCAGATCCTGCCTACTGGGGAGGCCTATCAATCTGTCGATTTGTACCTACAGGCATGAATGTAGCGCCCCCGGTAAAAGGGACGTCAGTACGAAATAATGTACCCAGTATATAAGGCAATGGAATAATTGAAACTGAATTGAAAAAAATGAAACAATCTGGAGGCCAAAGAATCCTCAAAATAACTCTCTCATCTGTCTCAAGTGGAATGTAATACCATGATAACATATGTCTCACTGACCAAGTGGCCAGGCTAAATAAAATGTATGTATATCAAGTATGCGCTGGTAAGTATCGAGACTGTAACATGTCTCTTCTGTCTCTTTATGAACTCAAGAACATACGGATGGGATATGGCCCCTCAAAAAGAATAACATGACACTCAAAAACTAGGCAACAATATAACAAGCTCTACTTTGACAAATCTCTAGTCATAAGGTTTATCACGCTCTTACCATATATGGAATCATGCCACGAAAACAAGGAACAACCTTAACATACCTTTTTGGTCTTCTACTACTTAACGCTTATCCTTTCAAGCTCGTAAATCTACATCCAAGAGAATTCATACTATTGTTAGGCTTATCGTCATATGCCTATCTTAAGTCTTCAAATTAAACTCCATTAAAATCTGTCGAAATTCGGGCAACATCTCCCCTGTTTATATCCCTAGCCCGAAATCACAATACCAATAACCAACAATAACAACAACCACACTAACAGCAACAACATCATTATTAGTACCAATATACTCCATAAAACATCCCACATGATGTTTACCCGATTTCTCAACCAACTAATCCATTACACGATGATTTAATAACTCTATCTTTGTAAATAAACATAAATCAACATCAATAAAGAGAGATCCTACCTTGTTCTTACTAGAACCACAATATCTACTTTGAATCCAAGCCAAAATCCATCGCAAAACGATACTATGATCATAACTATATGTTACCCGAGCCTCGATTAGTACTCCGCCACTTGAAATCACTCAAATCCCTTAATTCTATGGTACATATATGTCTCTCTATGTTTCTTTGAGCTTTTTAGGAAATTATTTGGATGAAAAATGGGGATTTAGGTCCTTAGATAGTGTGTGGAAATCGGTGGAAACCGACTTAAAATTTACTCTGCGCGTTCGCGCAGCCTTGTGGCGCGTTCGCTCTGAGTTGCTCAGTGCTATACTCGTTCGCTCCACTCCCGGGCACGTTCGTGCAGGGTTATTTCCCTGCTCTGTCAGTCCGTCTTCAAATGCTCATAACGTTTGATTCCGATGTCAGATCGACTCACGGTTTGTTGCATTGAAAACTAGACTTCTCGAACTTCAATTTAGGCTTTTGTTTTACTTAAAAACTCCTAATATACTAGGAGATATTCTTCTCTCAAGTTAGACCAAATTATCGTACGAAACCTTGCCCATCCTCTCTTCAAAGTTCCAATAAACTTAATTTTCTTAAACCACTTGCCCTCCAATCCTTCCATGAACTAGTACATGAACTTAAACCCTCATAACCATAAGATGGATGCATATAATCTCATATATCCTAGAAAATAACCCCAGTGTTTACAATTGAACAGCTAACACCTAGCGAATCTCAACATACAAAAACTACAAGGTGTAACATATGGGTTGACTCCTTCTTATCTCATGTTACTCTTATGTCTCTTTATGTTGTTTTCATGCCTTACATACTCAGTACTTTATTCGTACTGACGTCCCTTTGCCTGGGGACGTTGCATTTCATGCCTGTAGGTTTTGATATATAGGGTGACGGCCCTCCCAGTAGGATACCAGCTCAGCAGACAGTGTTGTTACACTCCACTTGCTCCAGAGTTGCCTTATTGGGTCAGTATGGATATGTATGCATATTTACGGGTATGGCAGGACCCTCCCGACCTTGTGATGATTATGTACTGCTTAGAGGCTTGTAGAAAGATGTCATATATGTAGATGTTTTGTACGGATGATCATGTCGGCCTTGTAGGCCAGTATATTTCATAAATATCATGTTGGGGTCGTTCCTTGTTGAGTATTCTATATGTTTATTCAGATGTCTCATGACGGCCCTCAAGTTTGTGTCGTGACACATATATATATGGGCCGACAAGACCTCCATGATAGACTATATACATCATTATATGAGCCGACAAGGCTATACATAAAACTTTACACAGGATGACTATTTATGAGCCTTTAAGAATACATAAAAGCTGTCATGAATCTGGACAGGGCCCCGACGTAGCCAAAAACCACCCGTGCATATGCATACTAATATGACTAGGGAACTCTGCAAGAGTTGAGCTCACCAACCAACCACTGATCAAGACAACCTACTAGATAGTCCGCCAACCTGTCTATCTAGACCTATATTACGTCAGTACGAATAATGTACATAGTACGTAAGGCAAGAAACATAAGTAAAAGTAGTATTGTAACAGAGAAGAGGAGAGACAACCTGTATCTCTGAAATGCCACTAAGGGCGTATGATATGCATTATATATATATATTGGGTTGCATCATCATCATGAAGCCACTCTTTGGGGCTAACATCATTATAAGGTACCTAACTGCAGTGGTGTGCACAATAGGTATCGTACTCTGCCAACTATATTGCAGCTCTACGTGGAAGAATATATATATATATATATATATATATATATATATATATATATATATATATATAACGAATGATAGACTCATGGAATGACAGTCTGAACCTTTCGGAGTGACATAAGGTCGGTAACCTCTTGTCACGACCCAGACTGGAGGGTCATGACGGGCACCTGACCATACTAGTCAAGTACCATCCGACATACATCTGTGACATCAACATAAACATAGGTAGGCCGATAGGACCATCATATGACTCTCAATAGACTCATAAGGAAAGCATGTCTGCATCGAATAATTTGAAAGACTCATTTGTATAAATATCTGGACATACTGTATGAGCCGATAAGTCTATCATAACCACTTGTGACAACATATGAACTCTCAAGTCTGGACATCATCTGACTCTACATAACTGTCTACAAGCCTCTACTAGAAAACATAACATAACGTTACCGGGATAGAGCCCCGCCATACCCATACATATATGTGCACACATAAATATACATAAAACCATACTAACTCCTGGCATCTCCGGAACAAATGGAGTGCATCAACCTCATCTACTGAGCTGACATCCTAATATTTATCTCGGGACCTGCGGGCATGAAACGTAGCCGCCCAAAATAATAGGGGAACCCGTACGAATAATGTACCGAGTATGTAAGGAATGAATACAACATATACCTAAGAATCATGAAAATAATTTGACACATAAGAGTTAATCTGTATATCTGAATGTATCTGTATGACTGTATAACCTAAAAGTATCTGTATAACTGAAAGTGCCTCTGAGGGCGTATGATATGCATGCTTTCTTTCAAAAATCATATACATATATCATAATATAACTGTTAGTATTGTGAAACGTACAGCCCGATCCATAAATGTTAGTGCTGCAGAACGTGCAGTCCGATCCATATTGTCACACCCTTAATCCGATAGGGTGTGATGGGCACCCGACCCTTACCTAGGGCCGAGCGAACCCGCTGACTCTTATGACATTCATAATCATACTGGGCCCTTAGCCATAACATAAATACATAACGGAAGTTTTTCGGAAAGTCAAATATGCCTTTCATCTTTTTCAAAACAAATAAAAATTTGTAACATATGAAACTTATAACACAATGCGTAATAATACATCGACTTACATAGCCGCTTACATAACCGACATCTTATACCCACGACAACGTTCGCAAAGTCTCTAACACGGAACATGAAACCATAACATAATACTCGACTTGGCGGCCTCCGGAGAAAATGGAGCTCGCCAATCTGCCGGAACATCTTCGTTAATATCTTGACTCGCACAGGTGTACACGCGGCATGAAACGCAGCCCCCGAAGAAAGGGGGTCAGTACGGAATATGTACTGAGTATGTAAAGCATGAAACATAATAAGCGGGATCATACCGAAGTAAAGAGTACCGAAAATCACAAGACTTGCTTTTGAAAACATATATCATGCATATCAATGTTATAAAATCATCGTAAAAACATATAGCGTGTCCCGACCCTCTAATGAGGGACTCGGTAGGTAAAATCATCATATAACATATAGCGTGTCCCGGCCCTCTAATGAGGGACTCGGTAAGTAAAATCATATCATCATCATGCATGCATATACATATACATATACATATACATACCGTACCCGGCCCTCTAGTGAGGGACTCGGTGAATAGCGTGTCCCGGCCCCGCTAGCAAGGGACTCGGTATGCCATCCTGGCCTCCATCCCCACATGTCATCATATCATATAGCGTGTCCCGGCCCTCTATTGAGGGACTCGGTAAATATAACGTGCCCCGGCCCTCTATTGAGGGACGCGGTGAATAATGCAAAGAGGTGCACGAATACGTACCCGGCCCGGGACTCGGTGAAAGATACATTGAGGCTGGCACGAGCAGAGTAGTGACAAACCATATGCATATAAAACATCATCATAGACTCAATGAAGTAGTCTAAACGGAATGTCATTTGAAAATCGGACCATAGTTATATCCAATATCTTTCGGACGTTATTCGGAAGCATAGCATATATCATAAACGTATTAACAAAACCATAGGGATCATAGTCATATGCCAAACCAATCCGAGTCTGCCTCGGAAGGTTACGAACATTATTCACTTTCGAACTTTCTACGAACAAATCGAAGCGATCCGAGCCTTTCTGCGAAAGTTACGGACGTTCGTAGTTTCGGAATCGTTTAGGAAACAAACTCTTTTTGAAAACAACTTTTATGCAATCTTTGAAATCCATTCATGCGAAAACATAAAGACCATAATTTGACTACATTAAGAGTATGAATATCAAGAAACAAATATGGATCATAAACATGCTCGGACCGCAAGAGTAGAATTACCTCGGGATACGTGTCATAACTTATTTTCAACTAAGACATGCCAAAGAAAGAAGGGGTGAGCTTTACATACCTTAGCCGCCTCCTAAGCTAATCCGAACTTACGTCTCGACTTCTCACGATCTACAATAATGTCATTAGGTATCAACCATTAGCCATAACACTTAAGAATCCAATTCCAAATTAACACTTGGTCTACAAAAATTTCGGCAGCATTTCCCCTATAACTTCAACATCCCCGAGAATTCAACTTGGCCAAATCAACAACAACCAAACCAACAACCATACTAACAATATCCATAAGTGATTCAAAACGCGTTCTACCATTAATAATTCATTTCTACACAATTCGGCAACATTTCATTTATATTCAAATAAACTACATACGATCAATTCAATACCAATGCTCATATATTCGATTACTAATCCGCAACCATTCACACATGATTTAAGAATATTCCAAGTAATCCATACAATATTCAAAACAACCCAACCAATAGGCCACTCCACCCGAAATCTTCCAACTACATTAGGAACCTCAATAACATATTTTCTTCCTCCAAATTCATAAACTATATCAACAATTCCGTACGCTAGCAACATCATTTTCATCAACTCAAGCAACTATATTAAAATTACATTATGTTCTAAATCAGCCCACAACAATTACGACTTCCATTTGAGTCATCAAACCTTTATTTTCATCACAAAATCTACAACAATCAACAACCAAAATACTACATAAAATGAGTCCATTATGTTCTACCAAAAACAGCCCCTACACGGCTAGGCTTCAACATACATAATTCCATGACTTCCATTCATTTCTACATGCCAAAACATACACAATCATCCATAATACATCAACCAAACACTAAATAAAATTTGTTCGTCATACTTACACCAAACACATGTACACGGCTACCATTCAACACACCCAAGTTTCATGATTCTCATCCACTTCCACATACCACGACATGCTTGTGAACATCTATAAGAACATGTAACCAAGATTAAATCTCACCTTCTTCACTTGACTTCACCACTCGGCTAGGCCTTGTATATGGCAACAACAAACGATTTTCTTGTTTCACCAACTACTCCACGTTGTAGAGGACCTTCCAATTAGTAGGAAAGCATGAAGAAAGAAATTTTTCTTGATCAAACTTCCCATGGTCATGTTCGGCCAAGGCTGGCCGAACTCTCTCCTCTCTCTCTTTTTCTCCTTCTTTCTTGAATTTTCTCAAGTTTAAAATGATAAGTTGCCTTGTATTTTTATCACTTATATATATATATATATATATAGGCATGGCACATGGCCGGTCATGCCCCTATATTTTTCCTCAAATTTTCTAGATTATTCTTTAAATCATAAAAGATGAATAATTTTTCCTACCTTGTCATCTTTGTCTATATATATATATATATATATGTCCCCCAAAAATATGAGATGACCACTTGTACATCTTCATGGGATGGCCACCTTGGCCTTTTTGCCATTTCATGAAATTATTTTTCCCAACTTTTAGCCTCCAATTTTTCCTTATTCCGAATTACCCTTAATTCTCCATATCAATAAAAAGATGAATATGCAACTTATGCTTTCTAAAAAAAATTATAACCTTGTCCCTAACTTTCCGTCATTAACTCGGAATGTCCAAATGTACGAAATGCGAGGTATAACACATATATCATGTCATCCCGCGTCCGGGGTAACATCATAACGTACCCACTGCATTGGTGTGCACATCTACGTGCCATACCCAGCAGACTATAGCGCGGCGCGGTGTGAAAAAATAGCTGTACATATATATATGCATGAAAGACTCATGAAATATCACTCTAAACTTTGGAACTATAGACATGAACTATGCCTAAATGTACATACGAAGCCAAAGACACAAGTATCTCTAAAGCATCTAGGAATAGAATTCTTTGGAACTTGATCGTTTACTTCTTTTGTTCGTATCATAAATATCATGCCAAAATGAAAGAAAGGGATAGCCTTAACATACCTGGTCTTAGCTCAACAGCTCAAGAACTCAACTCGAATCTACTCCACGATCTATATCTAACAACAATGATACTATCGTTAATTATACAAACGTTTCTGTTAATCGTATAACGAAAATTTAACTTATCCTAAGGCAAAACGGGCAGCATCTCCCCCATTCTTCTCATTTTCCCAAACTCCATATATCAACAACAACAACCAGAACAATCCAGCAAGTATATTCATCAATAAGAAGATACCATGTAGCAGCAACAAGTCATAAACATTTCACGATGAGCGACAAGCCCGAATACAATTATCAAACACACTTCTCCAATTTTTCTTTCCTTCAAAATACATATAACTGAAAATGATATTTGGCACAAATATCTAGATTTTGTGTCATTTGCACTTCACTTCTTAGCACTTTAATCGCAGTTTTTAATGCAAATTGTTGTATATGATCTTATGTTGGTATGCTTGTATGAATAGGTACAACAGGGACCAATGGAAGGTATTCCGAGCAGGTTTTGATTGAATCCGATACGTGCATGTTGGTTGAACATGGGAAGGAAGTTCCGGCACTTGAAGCGAGAATCCGACCCTTTGAAGAGGGTCTCGTACGGCGGCTATGCGTCGCACAGCCAGCGCACAAAAACCCCCTCTCGGAATCTCAGACAGGCCATGCATATGCCATGCGCCGCACAAGCAACACACAGAGGAGATCATGCGCTGGCCATGGGATGCATAGCCAGCGCACAAGCGGCGTCAGTTGTCCCACGTGGATCGGGATTGGGCCAACTTATCTTATATTTAACCTAGCATATAAATAGTCATTTTTAACATTAGAAAGGCGGCTTGGACGAATTTGGAGACTTGTGAAACTCTTTCTAGGTTTTATTCCTCTTCTATTATTTTTCTTTACATTGAAACCCTATGTTAATCATGAATTCTTGTTTCCATTCTCGAATCATGTGTAACTAAACACAGTAATTCTAGGGTTGTGGCGTAGCCATGAATATTGACTTTGACAAGTATTTCAATCTTAGTAGCTTGTTCGTATGCAATTGCCTCTTTA
>NW_026716094.1:0-17823 GCF_029784015.1 Lycium ferocissimum
AAAAAATGTTGCGCATGCGCATTGCCACTGGTCGGGGCAATTCCATCCGGCGCGGGATGCCGGCCCGGGACACATGTGGGTGAGCCGACGTATTTCGGCGCTATGACTTGTTCTATTTTCACATGTATATGAAAAGAAATGTTTTGAAAAAAAAGTATAATAAGCAAGCATGACATCCGCCCGAAAGGCACTTACAGGTACAGATTATCCTTTTATCTCGTTATATGATCTTTGGTCCCACATGTTGTTATTGCTCACATGTTACATGCTTCATTATACTATTTTCATGGCTTACATACTCGGTACACTGTTCGTACTGACCCCTCTTCTTCGGGGCTGCGTCTCATGCCACGCAGTCGACAAGCACGGGTTCGACTCTAGGAGCTTTCCGGTACATGCACCGAGAGGCGCTCCAATTGTTCCGGAGCTTCTATTTTGGGTACTACTCTTGTGTATATATATTTGGACACAGCAAAGTCAGCTACTTGTAGTTACATGCATCTTGTTAGAGGCTCGTAGACAGATGTGTACAGTTAGATGTTTTATAGCCTAGTTGTCCTTGTCGCCGTGTAATATGTTAGTACCGTTGATCACTACTCGTTTACATGTATGCCATTATCGATGTTGTTAAGAAAAAAAAAATGCTAGTGTTCATACGGCCCACTTAGTAACAGGAATAAGACATATGACAAGGGGGTGCCCGGTACAAGTATCGGGTACTCGTCGCGGCCCCTAGTTGGGTCGTGACAAATAGCTAGCTATGAGTATGCATAATTTTCGAGGGGTCTAAGATTTCCAACAAACCATGAACAACATGCCACAGTTACAAAACAATACCAAATAAGTCAAAACTACTTTACTCAACCTAAGCAATAACCTAAACATGTCAGTTTCAACAAAATAAAACCCCCCCTGAGGAAAAGAACTCTGGCAAAAAAAACCCGAGGGGGTCCCTAAACACATATTTACACTACAACACTATCAAATAGTCCCACCCCTAACTAAAGAATCATGCAATGCCCTTAGTGCATTAATGTAGGCATAGAAAAGACAAGGGTTAAGACTACCTGAGGCGCACTAGGCGCGATGCTCCTCTTCTTTGTGCCCCCACCACATCAGTATCGGTAGGTACTGGATCAATAGTTATCTTTGAGAGGCTCGGACTGACTCTTCAGAAGTGGGTCCGATACTGGGACAGTCATCTCGGCCTGCTTAGGTACCACAATGCTAGGTACCATCTGCTCAACAGGAGGATCTAAACTGCTCGATGCCCCCGTGTGGTGGAAGTCAACCATAGATATCCATGTGGCTTTCTTTAGCTTGTGCTCTTCTAGCTCAACTGGGTCTAGCCCTTCATCATCTTCCCTAGATCTCGGCCTCTTGCCTCTATCTTGGGCTGAGGGCTCCTCTCTCGAAAGCCTCACCACAGGCACCAAGAATGCCAAATCAATCGGCATTGCTTGTTGAGGGGGATCTGCAAACACCCCCCCCCTATGCGGCCTTGCAAGACCTGATGACCTCGTCCTTCAACTGTGTAATATCCTTCTTCACTGTTTTCATCTCAATTGCTGACGACACCTTTTCCAACACAAGGAGTCGCCTCTCAATGCCATCAATTATGGAGTGAAATTGATGGTGTGATTGGGTGAGGGACTCCTGTAGCGGCTCCATTTCCTTCCGGACTGCTCGTGCCATAACGTCTTCCAACTCTTCTAATAAGCTACTGATTTGTCGATCGTCTCTGTATGCCTTTAGATAAGAGTCATGGAATTTTTGCCTGTTAAATGGAATCATTACACCTCCAGAAAGTGCTGTAGAAGTGGAGGTGACTCTGTAGCAGGTGGGGCAGTCATGGAGACCGGCTTAGTGGCAATCTTAGGGGCTGCTGAAGAGGTAGGACACGAAGATGACTCGGGAATCGCTGTGGGAGCTGGTGCTGCCATAGTGGCGGTCTCAATACCCACTTAGGTCTCCTCTAATGTCGTGCCCTCTTCCTCATTTTGGTTGAACTCATATTGCGTAAATTCTGGTGCCGCCACACCACCTCGATCTGCCGCTAGCCTAGCCTTAACATCTTTATCTTAGCTTTTTATTTAGCTATAGACATTCTTTGCCTCTGATATGTGATCCGGTAGGGAAATTTCTGGATCTCAATCTTCAAACAGAAGGCTGTAATCACGCACTGGAAAACCAAAGAAAGCCTAGGTTAGGTTTCCCGCATACGAACCTCATCCGCTATCAATTTCCCTATATCAACTGCATACCGGGACATGATAGAAGCCACTAGAATTGCATGGCTTATAGTAAACTGATTATCTGTCTGATTTGGGTGTATTCTGTTCAGCTGTACACTCCACCAGAATTTTGCTTCCACTAAGAGATCTTTCTTTTTAATATGTGCACTAGATTTGGTACGCTAGGCTGGGTTGTCTCTCGCAATCACCGAAGTTGCCCATGACAATTCTCTCAACATATCAGTTCTGTTCCCCTCCATTCAGTAGTCTAACTCATCAGTGTTTGCTAACGGCTCATAGTTGTCCCTGAAGTAGAATCGGTTGATGACTTTCTTTGGAGAAATCAATCCTCACACCCCTAATAGTTACCTTCTGGAGGTGTATGACTGTCTTTGCTTGTTGGGCTGGCCTGTACCTATTTTTTATCTCCACAGCATAGTTGGCGTAAAACTCTCTCACAATGGAGGATATATATATGTCGGGTGGTTGGCTTAGAAAACCCCATCCATGGTGATCAATGAAAGCTTGTACATTGGGAAACTGTTCCAACCCCTCGAAACTGATCCGCCTTTTGTCATAGATGTTCTGGCGGAAACCCTATCCTCCTTCCTTTGGCTCCAGCCCATTATTATATATTTCTTTCGAACCTTGGACCGAGAACCTAACGGCATGTTCAGACCTCTCCTTCATTCTGTTCTCATTTAGGCGTGGCGCCTCTTCAGCATCAGACTCCTCCGGTATATTAGTCGCCTCCTCCCTAGTAGACAGATCAGGAGAGCTTGATGACTGCTCTCCATCACTGCTGGACCCCTCATCAGACGGGGGGTTTTCCAGAGTTCGGGCTATTTTTTATGACCTCGTGATTTGTGCGATAGGAACCTTGTCTTCATCACTCACATGGTCCTGATCACGGAACCTAGTCCTGATTTGGGTCTGACCTCGCCTTTGGCCCTGTCCTGTGGCCTGGGCACGACCCTTCCTGACGGTGTTCTTTGGAGCCATACCTGTGGACTACCTATTAGCATGAAGGTGTAAACAAGGATGACATTTTACAAACAAAACTAAATAATTTTTTTATATATATACGGACCGTGAAAAACATACGGTTCGTAAAAGAGACTATAGATAGGTGACAGAATGGCATGCTTGTTCATGGAGATTCTACGGTGGAGTTCTACAGTCCGTAAAAAATTTACGGTCCGTAAAACCCTTCGCAGATTTGGGATAGGAAATTTGGGAACTGAAGCAACTGTTTTACGACATAATTTACGGTCCGTAAAATTTCTACGGTCCATAGGTTATGTCGTAAAACAGGAACAGAGAGACTCAATGCAATTTGGTATATATACAACACAGATTTACGGTCCGTATATATACTTTCTCTGTAATCAGTTACCCAGACTTCCCGTGACCCATATGCATTCAAGACACTTATTTTTATACATGGAATCCCATTATTTTGCTCGTATCATGTCGGGGTTACTCTGACTTCACCCTAATCTACATTTTTTCTCATTCTAGCATTTTATCGAACAGTTGGTGGGCATAACGAATTGTTATATCAATTAAGATATTGACACTCGAGATGCCCACCGACCCAATGGGGATTTCGAATACTCATTCCCCATGAGTCCACATGTTAAACACAGCACAACCAAATCCCCGCCCTATCTAATTTCAAGAATCTAAACCCCATACAACAAGATTTCAAGAAATCACACAAAAAGGTCATTGAGAGACAAATGGGCATTCGTCCCTCTCGCTAATATGCAACTTAAGAGCAATATGAAGGTATGAGAGAATCACAAACCTCGTAGGGATGTGGATGATCAAATAGACACAAAGAGCAAATAAAAAAAAAAACAACAGCCACTGTGGTTCAACTTCACTTTGCTGCTAAGGGATATCAAATGGGGATGTTGTGGTAAGGGGTTAAGGGTGTTTTGTATATGGAAAGGCCTTGTAACTGATGATTGTGGGGAGTGAAAAGGGGAGTGAATTAAGGGGTGTGATTTGGTAGTGGAAGGATTGTGTTTTAGAGTTTTAGTGGGAAGAGGAGAGTAGTTCGTGGGTTTGAATTTGCAACAAAGAGTTTTGGTCTTTTATTTTTAACCCTCACGGCCTTTTAACTTACCTGGCCTTTTTTCACAGTTAATCTACGCCCATAAAAATTATACGGGGCGTAGACCTGTCCGTAAATCTGCAACGATGATTTGATCTGACGGTCCTTTTACGGTCCGTGTAAATTATACGGTCCATATGTGTTGGCGTAAATCAAGGACAGAAAGAACTTTTACCTGGCTCATATTCTATGCTTCCATCTACGGTCCATAAAAATTCTACGGACCATAGATTTTGGCATAGATCATTTCCAGTTTCTACCCTTTGCATCCTGCACCCAAAACAAACATTACCGTATATGATTCAATATAAAAATGATTAACAAAAGAAAATAAACATTACACTTGGGTTGCCTCCTAAGAAGTGCTTGAGTTAATGTCACGACACGACTATGGTACCCATTCACTCCTAATCAGTGAACGCCAGGTCAGTGTTCGTTCCGAGGTGCTTCAACCGGTATTGGTTAACAATTCTATCTCCCACAACCATTCCGTGATAGTGGTTCACCCTCTGCCCATTTACCTTAAATGTCCGAGTTCCATCTTCAGACTTCAATTCATTAGCTCCATGGGGTAAGACACTTACCGCTTCAAAAGGACCTGACCACCGTGATTTCAGTTGTCCGGTAGTAGCTTCAATCTAGAATTAAATAGTAGGACAGGATCACCCTTGTAAAATTCCCGCTTCAGGATCTTCTTATCATGATACTGCTTCATCCTCTCTTTGTATAACGCTGCACTTTCATAGGCCTAGTAGCGAAACTCATCCATTTCATTGGATTGAAACAACCTGAGTTTGGTCGCTTCTTCCCAATTCATGTTCAATTTCTTCAAGGCCCACATGGCTTTATGTTCGAGTTCAACTGGCAGATGACATGCTTTACCAAAAACTAGTTTGAAAGGCGAAGTCCCA
This sequence comes from Lycium ferocissimum, assembly GCF_029784015.1. Taxonomy (NCBI): domain Eukaryota; kingdom Viridiplantae; phylum Streptophyta; class Magnoliopsida; order Solanales; family Solanaceae; genus Lycium; species Lycium ferocissimum. The sequence continues at coordinate 5,268 of NW_026716094.1, forward strand.
ATCAGAGTCTTGAAGGCATTCCTGTAAGCTCATAGAGGATCATCGAGCTTGCGCACCCAATCAATTCTGTTCGCGTTCACCGTTTTCGCTAAAATACTCTTTATCTCCCGATAAGAGACTTTAACGTTCCCACTTGTCTGAGGATGATAAGGGGTTACCACCCTATGCTTGACTCCATACTTCTCCATCAATCCCGCAAAGGCTTTATTGCAAAAGTGAGAACCACCATCACTGATTATCACCCTTGGGGTACCAAAACGAGTGAATATGTTCTTTTTCAAGAATCCCATGGCACTCTTAGCTTGGTTATTAGGTAAAGCCATCACTTCTACCCATTTAAAGACATAATCAACAGCCATCAAGATGTAGTTCATGCCACCGGAGCTTACAAAGGGTCCCATAAAATCTATCCCCCAAACATCTAACACCTTAACTTCCATTACAAAGTTCATAGGCATCTCTTGCCTCCTACCAATATTCCCCATGCCGTTGGCACTGATCAAAAGAACGCACCATCAAATTAGAATCATGAAAGAGAGTAGGCCAATAATAACCATATTCGAGAACCTTTGCAGCAGTTTTCGTACCACTATGATGTCCCCCGACTGGAGAGTCGTGGCAAGCCTTCAGAATCTCTAATACCACACTCTCTGGAATGCAACACTGAATAATGTTATTAGCGCAAGTTCTGAATAGGTATGGTTCATCCCAATAGGACTGACGAACATCCCGCAAAAACTTCTTTTTCTGATAAGATTTGACCTCATTAGGAATGATACCAGTCACCAAGTAGTTAGCAAAATTAGCATACCAAGGGGCCACTTGCATAGATACTGCCAAAACATACTTATGTGGAAATGCATCTTCAATATCAAGTTCTTGTCTTTGGCACCCCAGTCTCTTCAAGTCTCGAGAGATGATCGGCAACCTGATTTTCGGACCCCTTTTGATCTTTTACCTCAAAATCAAAATCTTGTAACAAAGGACCCAACAAATCAGTCGCGGCTTAGCTTCCTTCTTTGCCATCAGATGCCTCAACACAGCATGGTAAGTGTACACTACAACCTTGGATCCCAACAAATAGGACCGAAACTTCTCAAAAGCATATACTATAGCAAGCAACTCTTGATCAGTCTCCGTGTAGTTCATCTGCGCTGCATTCAGGGTCTTACTAGCATAGTAGATCAGGTGCATCATTTTATTGTGCCTTTGGCCAAGCACAACACCTATTGCGAAACCACTAGCATCACACATCAACTCAAAAGGCAAGGACCAATTAGGAGTAACAATAACAGGAGCAGTAGTGAGGCTCTCCTTTAATTCATCAAACCCCTTTCAACACTTGTCATCAAACACAAACTTAGCCTTTTTTTCAAGAAGCTTGCACATCAGGTTAGTAATCTTCAAGAAATCGTTGATGAAGCACCTGTAGAACCCAGCATGCCCCAAGAAACTTCGAACACCTTTGACTGAGATGGGTGGAGGAAGTTTTGCAATCGCATCTATCTTCGCTTGATCGACCTCAATTCCCTTTTCAGAGATTTTGTGACCTAGGATGATATCTTCCTTCACCATAAAGTGGCACTTCTCCCAATTTAGTACGAGATTTGTCTCTTCATATCTTTTCAGCACTTGACCCAAATAGCCAAGACAATCATCAAACGAATCACCCACAACAGAGAAATCATCCATAAACACCTCTAAGAAGTCCTCTACCATGTCAGAAAATATCGACATCATGCACCTCTGAAAAGTGGTTGGTGCATTACACAGCCCAAAAGGCATTCGGCTGAACGCAAACGTCCCATAGGGACAAGTAAAAGTCATCTTCTCTTGATCTTCTAAGGCAATGTTAATCTGATTATAGCCCGAGTAACCATCCAGGAAGCAATAGTAAAACCTCCTAGCCAGCCTATCCAGTATCTGATCAATGAACGACATAGGAAAATGGTCTTTACAAGTGGCAGTGTTCAGCTTCCTATAGTCCATACAAACACGCCATCCAGCAACTGTACGAGTGGGAATTAGCTCATTCTTTACATTAGGTACCACAGTGATACCTCTTTTCTTTGGTACACATTGAACAGGACTCACCCACTTGCTGTCTGCAATCGGATACACTACCCCAGCATTTAACCACTTTATGTTCTTTTTTTCATGACCTCTTGCATGTTCTGGTTTAATCTCCGCTGATGTTCAACACTTGGCTTCTTTGTCCTCCTCAAGCTGAATTTTATGCTCACAAATACCAGAAGGAATACCCCGAATGTCTGCTATGGTCTAACAATAGCACGTACGGTACTCAGCATAAAAGCTCCACCAAACGCTCGATATGTTCCCTCGGTCGGTATCTTGAAACAATCAGCGGCAATGTCTTGTTCGGACCCGGGAACTCATACCTCAAGTGTGATGGGAGCTGCTTAAGCTCAAGCTTTGGTGGCTCAACAATAGAAGGCTTAGCTGGTGGAGTAGTTCTATTTGTAAGGTCAAGATCAAGCCTTCTTAGGTGGTAAGTGTACAAACCCAGACCCTCAAGCACATTCATATTTTCCATGTAGCCCTCCATATCTTAAGCATCAAAGTTCATCAGAACCATAGCAAGAGCTTCTCCCAAACTTTCTTCTTCCATTTTATGTTCGACAACATCATCAATCCCATCAAATGAATCAATAACTGAGATAGTCTCATAAGCGCTTGGCAACTTCATCCCCTTGCTTGCTTGGAAAGTCACTTCTTCATTATTCACTCAGAACTTAATTTCATTCTTTTCGGAGTCCATAAGTGCTCTACCCGTACTAAGGAAAGGTATTCCCAAGATGATGGGAATATCTCTATCAACTGCACAATCCAAAATAACGAAATCAGTAGGCAACATAAATTTACCCACTTGCACCAGCACATCATCTATAACCCCCACTGGCTTCTTGATAGATCCGTCCGCCATCAGTAATCGCATAGAAGTCGATCTAAGCGTCCCCAATCTGGATTGTTTGAAAATAGAAAAGGGCATCAAGTTGATACTTTCCCCATTATCACACAGAGCACGGCGGAATGCATGAAGCCCAATATTACACGGAATGGTAAACGCCCCTGGATCTCCCTTCTTCTGAACTGTGGTGGAAGCAATAATCAAACTTACACGATGAGTTAAATTCACTGTCTCATGTTGAACAGACCTTTTTTTTTGTAAGCAGGTCTTTCACAAACTTAGCAAATCCAAGCATCTCTTTTACATCATCTAAGAATGAAAAATTCACTATTAACTACTTCAGCTGATCATAGAACTTCTAACACTTAGCATCATCATTCTTCGTTGCCAACCTCTAAGGAAAGGGAGGCTTTGCTTTGTACATCTGAGTCAAAGGGTGAAGCGCCTCTTTTATTGTGTGTTTCCTTGTATCAGCAGCAACTTCTAGAATATCAGCAACTTTTTCTTCACCACGGACCTCATCATCAATGATAGGCATATCAAAATGTACCTCTTCTTCCTCAATAATTAGATCTAGATCAACCACTACCTTCTGGTCAGCACCTTGAAGTATTTTGCCACTCCTCGTGCTAATAGCAAAAGTACGTTCCACGCCCCCACCATTCTTCTGGTTTGGGATAGTATCACTAGGAACCCCCCCCCCCCCCCTTTTCTAGCAGGATAATGTTCTCTAGAAAGATCACGCATCTGCTGTTCAAGATTCTGAATAGCTTCTGAATGAGAAACCACTATCTTTGATAGCCCAGATAATGTCTTTTCAGTGTTTGTCGACTTGCCAACACTTTTTCAAGTATTGACTCCAACCTCGAACTACCTTGATCATTAGACTGCCCTTTTGGTGGAATGTAATGGTTGGAACTTCTGTTCCCAAAGTTACCATGCTTGACTGTGTGTAGACAATCGATCAAGTATATCAGTAATATTAGCATAGGACTTATTCATGAAACATCCGCTAGCAGCATTATTGGCTATTGCTTGGTTCATGCGATCCAACCCCCTGTAGAACTTCTCCTTCAAAATCTGATCTGGAAACCCATGGTTTGGACTCCTATCCAAATATTCTTTGTATCTCTCCCAAGATTCAAAAAGTTATTCCCCATTATGCTATTTGAACTCGTAAATCTGCTCACGAATTTCAGCTCTTTTACTCGGCGGATACCATTTCCCGAGAAACACTTTAACCATCTCTTCCCATGTAGCAATAGAGTTTCGGGGCAGCTTTGTGAACCATTTTCTCGCTTCTCAGGCTAATGAATATTTGAAGAGTTTCAGCCGAACCGCTTCTTGAGTCACACCCCGCTGGATATTCTAAGAGCACACATCCAGTAAGTTTGTTCTATGTTAGTAAGGGTCATCATCGAATGCATTCCGAAAGTATCCATCTTGTTTGAGCATATGATAGAGGAATTATCAAACTTGATAGTAGTAACAGTCACCCTCAGATGAATTATTACAGATGCAAAGTCTTCATCTGCTTCTGATTCATCAGCAAAGACATTCTCGACTGGAAGTTCATTGTTGGCCATGATCACCTGGTTTACAAGGTAGCCACCAAAGTGTGTTGGAATATGACAAAGACTTTAAGAAGAGTAAACACTCTTTAGTAATTTCAAAACCTATTCCCCGGCAACGGTACCAAACTTTGATACTCTTAAATTTACATTTTTAATAGCGTGAAGCGGACGATGTCAAATATAGTAACCCAACGAGGTTGGGGTCGAATCCCACAGAGAATATGGTGTGAAAAGTTTACTAAATAAATATTATACTAATATTGCGGTCCCGGTGTATTACAGAAAAAGGGTTTTATAGATGTTTTGATTTGTGAACTAATTTAAAGTGACTAGAAAATTAAAGTTGTAAATATATGGGTAAAAAGGACCAAGGTTGTATTCCCATCAGATAAAGTGTATGATCATGGGTATCGATCTTGATATACGTCTAATGGATCATTTGTATGGATGCACTTAACCTCTGCGTGAATCTAAACTATTTCCGAATAAGAAAAGATTATTTTTTTCTGTGCTTTTTCCAAAGATAAGAAAGTATGCAAGAATAACGGTTAATTATGCCAGGTGAATTCCTCTTATTTCTAAGTGAATTTATTAAGCAAGGTTTAAAGCCTTGAGTTCTTGTTATTTGTTCTTACCTAACCCTAGCTATTTTCCCAAATAAACTAAAGTTTATGGCGTTAGCTAATGTTTGCAACCACTAACTATATGATAAAAACGAAGAACAAATAAACCCTAACAATCCATTATGCGTATATCAATCACAAAACACCCATCAATTGGGTTCACAACTCTAGTAAGGGAATTTAGCTACTCATAGAAGAAAGAGAACAATAAGAAATTATTGAGATCATAATGCTTACGAATTATTGCTTGGAATTGAAGAGAAATTAATTTCAATTGTTTGTAATCCCCCAAGAGACTTCAAAAACTATGAGTATTTAGTGCTAAGGAACTAAAATTGAAATCTAGTAAATTTTACTTTATAAGAAACCTAAATCAGTTATTTATAAGAGTCTAAGTCGTGCAAAATATGATTGACAAAATTGCCCCCGACAAACCAAAGTACGGACCGTATATTTTATATGGTCCGTAGAATCAGTGAACAGTTCTCTGTAAAATCTTCTTCAGTTGCCAGATATATCATCCACTTTTACGGACCGTACAATAGACGATCCACTTTTACAGACCGTAATTATTATACGGTCTGTGTAACTTGTCCGTACAATCCTCTTCCCTTTGAGACTTCGCTGGAACCTATCTACGGTGGGATTTGTGGACCGTAAATAATATACGGTTAGTACTTCTACCTTTACTTCCTCTTCAGGTCTTAGGCCTTTCTAGATGCATCTACTGTGGCTTTGACGGACCGTAAACATTGTACGGTTCGTATGTTGCTCCGTATAAGTCAGGCTTCAGTTATTTTTCTTTCTTTGAACGTCTTTTTAATCCATTTCCACGACTTGCTCCCGCAATACGCTAAACATCTGCAACATATCACAAACACATCAAAAAGACTAAGACTTGCTTAAAAACAAGTAAAACTTGTAGCCAAAGAGCATCTAATGTGCCATAATTTCACGGCACATCAAGTGGTAGAAGAAACAAATTGTCTTTGAAAAGAATACAAGATTCTAATGGTAATTGGCTAGAAACTGACGCATATATTGGCTCTGAGGCAATCAAACTTTTTGAGTCACAATTTAGGGATGATAATTCAGATGCACATTCTGAATTCTTTGAATAATGTACCAAAGGTGATTACTGTCACGACCCAACGCCGTAGGCCGTGGCTAGTGCCCGAGCCGGACACTCGTATACACCTGCTACCTATAGTCATACGCTACTAGCATGAACGAGCTGATATAAGTATAAGGGCAAAACATATGCAAGTCGAAGCTACTATCTACGAAGAGTTATAACCTTTAACGGTTAATATCGCATCAAAGCCGGCAAGGTTGTATATATATATATATAGGGAACGTCCCAAAAACACAAGCCGAGAAGGCTACCTTCATACACAACTGCCATGATAAACATATATAGCTACGCAAGCCGACAAGGCTGCCACTACAAATGGGTACGCCCCAAACACAAGTCATAACCATATAACAAAACAACAACCACACATAGACCCACACTTGTGACCACGGACTCTAAGAGTGACAACGACATCATATGACGGGACGGGGCCCCGTCGTACACTGAACGATAACATATGTACATATCAAAAGGTTATACCCCCGAAACTATGCTCGGAATAAAGGAGCACTGCGAAATAGCTGGGTAGGTATCTAGTGGCGGATCTCCGAAACGTGTGTACGTACACAACGGGCATGAAACGCGGCCCCGAAGAAATTCGTGCGAAATATATGTATCGAGTAGGTAAAGCATGAAACATAGTAAATAGAATCATATACGAGACAAGGTGAACAGGATTCAATGCAACAAACGAGTTTCATAAAACTTGCCTTTGAACATATTTCATACGTATCGTTCTCATATCAATGTCACTATAGTATTTCATAATCAAAGTTGCATAATCATTCTGTATATAACATATATAACGTGTCCCGGCCCTCTAGTGAGGAACTCGATAATTATAATCATAACATCATAAACATAAGCATATACGTGTCCCGGCCCTTCAGTAAGGGACTCGGTAATAAGGAATGTATGCCCTCCTGGCCTCCATCTCCAAATCATCATATCATCATATCATCATCATCATATATATATATATATATATATATAACGTGTCCCGGCCCTCTAGTGAGGGACTCGGTGAATAGTATAATGGATCGGCGCACGAGAACGTACCTGGCCGGGACTCGGTGAAGGATATAGCGGTAGCACGAGCGCAGTAATAAGCAACCACATATATATATATAAAACATTTTTGAGACTCAATGAATAGTAAACCAAATCAGTTCTCGGACATTAGCATGTTACATTTTATAAAAATCAAGCATACTTATGCAATTCCTTTTAAGAATAAGAACTCCTATGCATCGCATACTAGTCCATCATGTAATAAATAACGAGATCATAATTCCACTATACCAACATTTTCAACATTACGGACGAATAACAATCACATGTCATACTAGAAGTTAGAGAGTGGAGTCACCCCGAGGTTCAGATTATATCTTACTTACGTCTAGGACATGCCAAAAAGAAGGAAGGAATAGGCTTTGCGTACCTTTAGCGTTTAATCGTATAATAACTTGTACTTGCTGCCCAACAACACTTATCCTATATCAAGATATCAAGAGCTACGGTTAGTCTACAAAGGATTTTAATACGCACTCTAACGCTCACAATCCCTTTCAAACATTTAGACGACGTTTCGTTCGCATTCAAACCAACTAGTGCTACAAGCTAACATTGCTAATTATTCTTTTCTTATATCATTCCAAACTTGTTTAACATGACTTAGGGAACTTGGGCAGTCCATACATCCTTCAAACTGTTCCATACACACGGCTAAACAACACGCATAACGTTTTCATTCTCGCTTAGCAATTTTCGGTTTTAACTTGCCAACAACAACACGTTTAATGACAACACCTTCATGGTTCTTGGACATGCTTCAACATCATCTTCATTCTTACAACCGCCCACAATTCATTTCAGTTTTAGCTTGAATCATTGCACTTTACCTTCGCTAAACGTTTGCAACAAGAATCAACATTCAACACACACAAATTACATTCTAGTACCAAAAACGATCCACGGTTGGACTGCCTATACCCTTCAACATAATTCATTTATTTAACACCTCAATTTACATATTTAGCATGCTACAATACACCACAATGCCCATAATAACAACATTCAATTGTATCACATAAACATGGCTCCATTAGTTCCCTAAACAGCCCACATTCTAACATAACCACATACAAAATTCCATAATTTCATTCCTTTAGTTGCTATGGTACAACATTCTAACCATCCTTAATAAATGTACAAGAATTTAGAGCATTGCTTCATATAATCTCATCACACACGGCTCACTTCAACTTCAACAACAACAATCCAATACCAACATGCAAAATTTTATACATTCAATTCATCATAAAACACATGAAAATGATCAACTCTTACCTTGGATACTTGACCTTCAAACTTGTCCTTAACTTGTACCTTGACTTCTAACACTTGTTTTTGCTATCTCAATGGATGCCCCACGTTATAATACACCTTCCAAGAATTTGAATTGCTTGAAAAACTTGATTTTTTCAATTGAGCGAGGGTGTTCTCGCCAGGGTATGGCCGAGCCTTCTATCTCTATACTCTTAATTTCTTTTGGCTTGTAAAGATGAAATGACTTAGTAGTTGAAGTGTGAATCAGCCCTTTAGTATATATATGCAGTCCATGGGTTGGACATGTGTCCCACCCAAGTTCTTAGCCAATAAGAGTTGGCCAAATCACAAGTGGGGCCCACACGGCCACTTAAGCTTACTAATGGTGTAATTAAGTTCTTAATCTCTCTTAGTCATCCAATCTTGATCAATTAATCCTTATTTTCCAATGATGTTCTTATACCAAACGAAATCCATAGGCAACTTGTGCATCGAAACGAAATCGGAAGATAAAACCACTGCATGAACCTAAAATAGCTTTGTCTTTAACTTGTCGCACTTAGCTTTACAATGTCCCAATGTAAGGATACGGGACATAACAATTACTGAAGAGCAACAAAAGAGCATGAAGGAATTGCAAACTAAGGATAAAGTCAAAGAAGCTGTATGGTCACTCAATGGGGATAGTGCTAGTGGTCTTGATGGATTCACAGGACACTTTTATCATAAGTGTTGGGAGGTTATCAAGACAGATGTGATACTAATGGTTAGAGCATTTTTCTATGGTTCAAAGATTCCACAATTCATTACTCATACTAACCTGGTGTTATTGTCAAAGAAGGAGGTGATCAATACTTTCAGTGATATGAAACCTATTAGTCTCAGCTCATTTTCAAATAAGATACTGTCAAAGGTGATGTATAATAGATTGACTAAGGTTCTTCCTAGCAGTATATCCACTAATCAGACAGCGTTTGTGAAGGGTAGGGGCATCATTGAAAATGTTTTACTTGCACAGGAGATCATCAGAGAATCCAATTTGATAGCAATAATGTTGTGATTAAACTGGACATAGCAAAGGCTTATGATAGGCTTTCTTAGATCTTTTTAACCAAAGTTCTAAGACAGTTTGGATTTGGAGAAGTTGTCATTGATTTGGTGTGGAGGTTGTTGTAAAACAATTGGTATTCAATATTGATCAATGGGCAAAGCCATGGTTTTTTCAAATCAAGAAGGGGGGGTAAAACAAGGTGATCTACTTTCACCTACATTATTTATCATAGCTACAGAAGTATTGGCAAGGAGTCTGAATAAACTGCATGAGAAACCAAGGTTTATAGGCTATGGCATGCCTAAATGGAGTCCTCAAATCAATTATCTATATATGCTGATGATACAATACTATTTTGTTCTGGTGATGGATATTCTTTGAGGAAGATGATGAAGATTTTGAGGAAGTATGAGAAGGCATCAAGGCAGTTGGTCAATACAGATAAAAGCTGCTTCTATACTCATCATAAGGTTTCTTCCAGGGTTAAAACAACATTAAAAGACATACTAATATAAAAATGGGATCTTTTCCTTTCATATACTTAGGATGTCCAATTTTTTATGGAAAAACAAAGCTAACATATTATGAAGATTTGATCAGAAATGTGATGAACAAAATTTTCTCTTGGCAAAATAGACTGTTATCCTTTAGTGGCAGATATGTTTTGGTTAATCATGTGTTCCAAACCATGCCTATATATTTATTGTCAGCTATGAATCCTCCATCTGGGGTGATTAAGCAACTTCATAATATATTTGCAAAATTCTTTTGGAGTAATACTATGGGAGGGTCATGTTATTTCGTATGACAAGCATGTGTTTACCAAAGGATGAACGAGGGATTGGGTTTAGATCTTTAACTGATATATCAAATGCACTATTTGGTAAGCTATGGTGGAATTTCAGATGTGGAAGGAGTTTATGGAGTAGTTACATGCTGAACAAATATTGCAAGAAAAGGTATCCTACAATGGCTCTTGATAGAGGAGGATCTCATGCATGGAAGAAGACGGTAAATATCAGAGATGCAGTTGAGCCACAAATATTCTTACATATGAGAAATGGAAATTTTAGCTTTTGGTATGACAAGTTACACCCTATAAGAGTCTGTGCTACTTGACTTAAGACAAGAATGAATGAGTTAAGACAGTTCAAAGAAAGTTAATCGAGTTAGTAAGAATATCGTTATATATATGGTAGCCTTAAGTATCCCGAGGTGACATGGTAACCTAAAGGATTTGAAATCATGTTATGAGTACGTATACGAGGTAGTGTGAGTGACCTTTTAAAGTATTTGAGATTATTAGTAATGATATAGAAGATGGACAAAAGATATGAATATTTCATACGAGTTTCGTCGAAAGGCTTTGTGAGTTTTCTAGTTATGTTTAAGGTTATTGTGATTCTCCGTGGGTTGTTAACCCTTCGAGATGTTGTATGGATTTTTATGATGTATATAGTATGTATATGTATGTATAAGAGGTTACATGAGGGTTGGAAGAGGATTAGAAGTTCACAATGTAAAGCTAAACACAAATGAATCGGAACCCTTGGTAAAATCTCGGACCAAAATTTTTAGCCCATATTGTTGGAGGAATATCTCCTAGTAATGAGGAGTTTTAAGGTGTTTCAAAATCCAAGAAATAGGAGTTGTAGATCATCGAGTCTAGTTTCCAACCAATAAACCGCTCGTCAACAATGATATCGCGATAAGGAGTTATGGACGATTTAAGTTGCAGAAAGGCGAGATGCAGCAAGTTGAGACCCGGCCTGATTTATATTTCGGTCGTGCCCATTAACGTTAATATATATATATATATATATATATATATATATATATGGAAAGTTCATTTGAGGGCTGATCATTTTCTAGGAGCTTCCAAAAACATTAGAGAGAGAGGAGAGAACTTTCTAGAGAAAGAAAGCCATTTTGATCAAAATCCGAGCCCCGAATCCCGAAGCTAAGTGTAATAGAAAAGCGTTGTGTGCCGCGTTGCCTTCAGTTTGAGCTAAAAATCAACCAAAAAGAGGAGTGTTGACATTGTTGCTGCATACTTAAGGTAAGATTAAGGTCCCTTTTTCATTGTTAATATGTTTAATTAGGGTTTTGATGGAGAAAATAGCGTTATAAACTCGTTTGTTGTTTTGTTGAGATTTATGGATCGGGGGCTGTTTTAGTTGGATAAAATGGATGGAATCAGCTGAGTTATGATGTATAATAATGGTTGTTATTGTTGTTGATGTTTTTGATCATTCAAATGAATTGGATTTTCGGGATTGTCCAGTTTATAGAGAAAATCTTCGCTTTCAATTTCATTAAGTTTCGTTGTATGTCTGAATTAGATAGTAAGTGGTGTAAATGGTCTAATCGTGATATTATCGTCGTGATTGTAGACATACGGACTCAGGGAGTGGACGTTGGAGTGATTAGTAGATTGTCGGTATGTAAAGGTTATCCCTTTCTTTCATTTTGGCATGATCCTTATCATATGAACGAGCTCAGTGAGCAAGCGAGTTCCAAAGACTCTATTCTTATATAGTGTAGAGACATTTGTATCCTTGGCCTCCTATGTTTTGTGCCCATAACTCCCAGAGACTTATCATACTAGCTTCTTATGTCATCAGAGGAGTTCGGAGAATCCTTTTCTGAGTCTTACATGCATTTATATATATTATATTATATATTGATCGGGCCGTACATTCCTCGGCATTATTATATTATATATGGACCGGGCCGTACGTTCTCGGCATTATTATATTATATATGGATCGGGCCATACGTTATAGGCATTATTATATTATATATGGATCGGGCCGTACGTTCCCTCGGCATTATTATATTATATATGGATCGGGCCATGCGTTCCTCGGCATTATTATATTATCTATGGATTGGGCGACGTCCCGGGATTATTAA
>NW_026716095.1:0-18378 GCF_029784015.1 Lycium ferocissimum
TTTTCATGAATCTTGGGTGAAATTCCCATTTTGCCCTCGACTTTTCGCATTATTACCGTTTCGCCCCTAGCCTTCCACATTATTTCCATTGACCATTTTGAAATTTCTCTTTTTACCCTTAACCTTCCTCGATAATTCCGCACTAATGTTTCCATAATCGACATATTCATACTAACAAGATCCAAATATGGCCTTATTTCTTACAAATCACACTTATGTCCAAATTTCCCGAACGTGCAAAAACACGGGATGTAACAATATGGGGGAAGGGATACCTGGGAATTGGAAAGGGAACTATGTTTCATTGCCACCTGGTCAGCTGGCTTATCATCCCGGACGCGGGATGCCCGGACGCGGGATATATGGGCGAGCCGATATATTCGGTGCTAAGTGGGCGAGCCGACGTTGTTCGGTGCTATGCTATGCCATGATATACTATGATACGCTATGCTATTCCATGATATACTATGATACGCTATGCTATGCCATGATATACTATGACACGCTATGCTATGCCATGATATACTATGATACGCTATGCTATGCCATGATATACTATGACACGCTATGCCATGCCATGATATACTATGACACGCTATGCTATGCCATGATATGCTATGACACGCCATGCTATGGTATGATATGATCTCCTATGATATAGTACGACATGATATTATATGATAAGGTATGTCATACTACGCTCTCTATTTTCTATGTCTATGATAAGAGATATCTTCCTAAGATAAGCACGCATAGTATCCGGCCCGAAAAGGGCCTTCCTATGTACAAAGTTATTTTCTTACTTCATTGTATGCCCCCGAACCTATGACATGGTGATCCTTAATTATGTTTATACTTGCATTGTTTACCTCCACGCCTTACATACTTGGTACACTATTTGTACTAACGTCTCTTCAGGACGCCGCGTTCATGCCGCGCAGTCGGCCAGTAGACGGACTCGGTTTCTAGGAGTTCTATCGAAATAGATAGCCGCTCCCGGTTGCTCCGGAGCCACGTCTTTTGGTACTACTCTTGTATATGTATTCGGGCACGACAAGATTCGCCTTTTCCTATGTATATGTATACTATGTTAGAGGCTCGTAAAGGTATACACGACAAGAACGTTTTGTGTTCGATTGTCCTTGTCGTATAATGTATTGTCAAAGCTTGTCGGTCTATGTATACTAGTATGCTACTAATGTGTATGTCGAAAAAAAAAATGGAGCAGTTCATATGGCCCACTTAGTAATAAAGGTAATATGATAGACAAGGGGTGTCCGGTACAAGTATCGGGCACTCGTCACGGCCCGAGTTGGGTCGTGACACTTATGATAGGAAGTGAGGGAGTCAAGAGCGATTAAAAGAAAGGGAAGAAATATGATAAAAGAGAACGAACGGGTTTGGTATGAATAAGATATGCAGAGCAGGACGAGCCAGGGGACGAAAGGACCATGTCTAAGATTGAACGTACTTTATGTAAGCCGCGCAAGGACAGTGATACCACCTGTAAGTATTGGTATGCTAAGAATAAGACTAAGTAGGTACCTGATAAGAAGAGTAGAGGCTTAGCAAGGATAATGCAGCTGTGATATTTCGGCTATACTACAGAAAAAAATGTAACGATGGTCTAAGCCAATTACTAAAATAGAGTTAGTGGTGAGGGCGGACGAGGCATGGCTATGATTGAACTAAGGATCTGTTTCGATATCGGCAGTAAGACAAGAGAAGGCGAGACAAGGTAGAACACGAGGATTAGTAAAGTGACGCGAGACATTTCTTGGGCTAACCTGAACCCCTTCGCATATCCTTATAGAGATTGCAACGTAAAGTGTGACAGGAGAGTAAAGAGCAAGAAAGATCTCCGAGCTAAAGGTACAACAAGGATGTCGGCAAAGAAGAATGAACCCAAAGGATGTTACACCCCGTAATTCCCGTACGTTGAGATCCGTTGGAGTTATGCCAATAAGATGCGAAGTCAAAGGTGTGTGTGTTACGAATATAAGAGTCCGAGTTCGCGTGGCGGAACAACAACAGGAAAAAGAGATGAAGAATAGGTAATCTAAACTCCGAAGTTGGTTGTGCGGACTGAAGAATGAACTATATGTGATGGCTATAAAAGGAACCCCCCGAGGCGCTTATGCGACCCCGCAGGACTAGTTGAACATTCGAGGATGAATGTTCCAAAGGGAGGAAGGATGTTATACCTCGCATTTTGTACATTTGGATATTCCGAGTTGATGACAGAAAGTTAAGAACAAGGCTATTTTCCGACTTCGTTTTAAAGGCATAAGTTGCTTACGATTTCATTAGTATGGAATATTAAGGAATTTGGGGCCAAAAGTTAATTATAGGAAGTAGGCCATGTCATGAAAATTGGAGGCCATGTGGCCGGCCACATGGATGCATTATATAAGCATGCAAGATGACTAAGTAGTCATATTTGTCCATCTCCACAACTTGAAGAAAAATCTAGAAATTTGAAGAAAATTGGAGAAAAAGAAAACAAAAAAAAAAAGAGAAAAGGAGTGCACATGACCGGCCATGTGCACCCATGTATATATATATACACATAAGTGGTGAGAACATAAGGTAGCTTATCATTTTAAACTTGGGAAAATTCAAGAAAGAAGAAGAAAAAGAAAGAAAGAGAGAGGGGTAACCATTCGGCCATAGCTGGCCGAATATGGTCCCAAAAACTTGACCAAGAAAAATTCCTTTCTTCTAGCCTTTCTACTACATGGAAGGTCCTCGTCGACGTGGAGTAGTTTTTGGAACAAGAAAACCATCCGTTCTTGCAAGTGGAGTCCTAGCCGTGGAGAGGTTGGTTGGGAGAGGTAAGGTTTAATCTTTATTTTCATGTGTTATGCATGGTTTGTGGATGTTGTGGAGTGTGGAAATGAATGGAATTTATGAAAGTAGGGTGTGTTGAAGTGTAGCCGTGTGCATGTTGTTGGTGAAGGTATGATGAACAAATTCTATTTAATGTTTGGTTGATGTTGTTGTGGATGGTATGTGTATGTTTTGGCATGTAGGAACGAATGAAATTCATAGAATTATGTAGAATGGAAACTTGGCCGTGTAGGGGCTGTTTTGGTAGAACATAATGAACTAATTTTATGTAGTGTATTGGTTGTTGTTTGTTGTGGATTATGTGATGAAAACGAAGGTTCAATGGTCTAGATTGAAGTTGTAATTGTTTGTGGGCTGATTTACAAGATAATGTGAATTCAATATAGCTTCTTGTATTGATGGAAATGATGTTGCTAACATATGGAATTGTGGATATAGTTTATGAATTTGAAAGAAAGAAGTGTGTTGTTATTATTCTCTGTTACACCTCGCGTTTTGTACATTTGAATATCCCGAGTTAATGGCGAGAAGTTAAGGACAAGACTATGTTCTAAAATTATTTTAATGCATTAGTAGGTTATGAGCATTATTTATGGACGTTGGTAGTATGGAAATAATGAGAAAGGTTAAGGGTAAAAAGGAAAATTTGGAAAAGGGTTCATGGAAAATATTGCGGAGGACTAAGGGTAAAATGGGAATTTTACAAAGTTCTAGAAAATTCATGGAGAAGCCATGTTGGCCGTGTACTATATGCCCTTATTTTAATTAATGAGGGGCTAAGTGTAGATTATAAAAAAAAATGCATGGGCCAAAGCTTGTTTAGGAAGACAAGTGGTCATCTTTGACCACTTTAGAAAAATCAAGAAAAAAGAGAAAATTCTAGAGAATAAAAGAAAGGAGAAAAGAAAAGAAAAATCTAGAGAGGGGGCATGTGCCCCTCACATGCATGCAATATATATATATATATATATATATATATATATATATATATATATATATAGAGGGGTGGTCATATTTTAACAAGGAAAGAAAGAAAAAGAAGAAGAAGAAGAAAGAAAATAGGGGTGCTCGGCCAAGGTGGAGGAAAATTGAGCCATGGAGATTGATGGAGAAAAATCATTTCCTTCTAGTATTCCTACAAATTTGAAGGCCCTTTTTAACATGGAAGAGTTGTTGGAGCAAGAAACCCCCTCTTTGTTGCAAGTTCATGATCATAATTAAAGGAAAAGTTGAAGGAAAAAGGTAAGAATCCAATCTTCTTATATGTATTATGGATGGTTATGCATGTTGTGATGTATAGAAATGAATGAAAAGTATGGAAGTGTTATGTGTTGTGTTGGCCGAATGATGTGTTGTTATGTAGAAAAGATGAAATGATTTTATTTACTAGTTTGATGGTTGGGTTGTGAATTCTATAATGTAAAATGGATGAGGAACATGAGATCATGCATGTCAAAGTTGTAGCTATGTGTGTGGTGTGGTGGCCGAATGGCATAGTGTTGTGTGGAAGTGATGAGTTAATTTTTTATTTAGTAATTTAATTGTTGTGTTGCGGATTTCATGATGAAAAATGAGAACTTAAGGGGTTAAAAAATAAAGTTGTGTTTGTTTGTGGATTATGGAAGGAGTTAGTGTGACTTTGGTGTTGTTCCTTATAATTGCATGAATAATATTGTAAATGTGTGGTGGTTATATTTCATGAATATGGAAGAAAGGAAACGTCGTTGGATTATGTAAAAAGAGTTACTAATGTTGGAATGTATGTTGAATGGAATGTTAATGTTGTTGATAAGAATTGTTGGTATTGTTGATAGTTTGGCCGGGTTGAATTCAAGGATTGAATTCGGGATTGTTGTTGATTAGAATTGGCCAAGTTGAACTTGGTGGGATGGAGTATTTAGGGGAAATGTCACGAAATTTCGGTAGACAAATGTCATCTTAAGATTCGAATTCGAAATGCTCTAATTAAGTTTTGGTAAATATGACCAATTTGTAGATTTTGGCGGATTTGCAACTTGGATTTGGAGTAGTAGAAGGAGCGGAAAGAGGTATGTAAGACTTCACCTTCCTTCTTTGGCATGTCTTAGATGTAGTAGGCTTGAACACGGGCCTCGGGGACAATTCCTTTCCTAGAAATCCGAGATTGAAATTAGTTACTATTCATTCAGTCACCGAATTGAAATAGAAATTGTGCGAATGTTGAAAAAGCTCCTAAACATCTAGAACTTGCATGAACAACGCCCGATCGTCCAAAACCCTCATAACTCGATGTTATGAAACGCATTATACATAAAGCGTGTACACCACCTCATTTGATCCGAGGTGGGCCCACTATCCCCGAATTCCCTCCTATTGTTCCATTAGGCTTATTCCCGTACTATAATCTCGAAAGTTCTTGGTTATTATCCCGACCGCAAAACAATAGCTGTTTTACCTAAACCCTTGACCCCAAGGCATGATTTTCCTTCTTAAAAGTTTACAAGTGTTTTTCAAAATATTCATTTTTCTCCAAAAACCAAGTTTTACAATATTGAAAGTCTTAATGACTAAAACGACGACCATGGTTCTATGATGACATGATGGTAATGATGATGCCGATATGAGAAGAAGTCTATGATGAGAATGTCAAAGATATGTTCTTACCACGAATATGACGATATGGAATGTTAAGCTATTTCTTGAGTTTCCGCTCTACTCATGAACGATGACTATTTTTTTTTTTTAAAAAGATTCCAAAGTATATGTACTGTCGCCTTATGGACCTATTCTATGTACGCTCATGATGTCACTCTCCATTGATAGTCTCACCTTATTACTAGTTCTTTCAAGGTGAGATAAAGCGCCCGTGGTTATTCCATAATAAAATCGGAGGTTACCGACCTTACGTCACTCCGATAGCGTTACAGTTTTTCCTTGGGCTCCCATGCATGCTGTTTATATGATACATGTATATGTGGGGGATGGGGAGGGCAACTGTTTCCACCTGATTCAGCTGGATTCCATCCCGGACGCGGGATGCCCGGATGCGGGATATGGGAGAGCCGTACGCGGCGTACATTTATGTGATGTATGACATATATATAATATGATATACTTGGGACACTGTTGGGGAGGGCGGTGGGAGAGCCGATGAATTCGGCGTCTGTAAATGCGAGTAAAAAGTACCGTTTTCCGAAAGGTATCTGTTTTCTATGTACAAGAATAAGAAATACCGTGTTCGTAAAAAAAAAGAAAAAGCTAGGCATGCATGGCCTCCGCCCGAGTGGCACTCACATGTACAAAGTTACTCCTTTATCCTATGATACGGTCTATGTTTCCATACGCTATTTATTACTACGTACGAGTTACGGTTTTACACGTGATATGTTCCATATGTACGGATACAACTTCCCATGCTATGTCTCATGTGTACGAGTAATACTCTCTTTACGTGATATGCTCTACGCTGACTCTTACTATGTTGTTACTGTTCATGCCTTACATACTCAGTACATTGCTCGTACTGACCCCTCTTCTTCGGGGGGCTGCGTTTCATGCCGCGCAGGTACACCCAGACGGATTGAATTAATATAGAAGACGTTCCAGCGAAGTTGGCAAGCTCCATTTGGCCTGGGGTGTAGCCGAGTCAGAGTACACGTGCCAGGATTTCCGATTACAGTTAGAGACTTTGCAGACAGAGTCGTGGGTACCAGAAGTCGTCATCGTCGGGGCTTCATAGGCCAATGTGTCGATTTGTATTATGATATAAGTTTTATACGATTCAAATTCGATTCGCTCGGAAAGCAACAGAAAGAATATTTTAGTAATCTTTGTCATGTGTATCTGACTTTGGAAAAAAAAAATTGCGCATGGAATAAGAGTCAGAGGGTTCGCTCGGCCCTAGGTAAGGGTCGGGTGCCCATCACACCCTGATCAAGATTGGGGTGTGACAAAGTGGTATCAGAGCAGGTCGGTCTAAGGGTTGTCTGCAAAGTCGTGTCCGGTAGAGTCCTGTTTATGGGTGTGAAGCCGGCCACATCTATAGACAGGAGGCTGCAGGGCATCTAGGAAATGTTGACCTTCTTTCTGTCTTAGATCGTGCGATAGAGCCAAGTCATAGGAAGTAAGATTCATTATATTAATCGTGATTTTCGTAGGCGCCCAGTATCGGCGGAAAAGGGCGCGGGACGATATGGAAGTCAAACGAGGTGAGACTGGATGGATATATTTGTTCTGTTACGTGGAGCTGGCGCCAGACAGGAAATAGTTATACATGCGGGCGGAAGGTGAACATCAGGAATTAAAAAGGGCAAAATAGTCATTGTAAAAGAAAGGTCGTGTTACGAAAATGTCTCGAAAGCCATAAAGTTTTGGTTGGCTTTAGATCAGGTAATAAAGGGCATACGAGGAAGTAGACATGAAAGTATCAGCATAAAGGCACCAAATTTCAGCAAATTTTTGGGGTTAAGCGTGCTCAGGTGGGAGGATGGGTGACCCCCTGGGAAGTGAACCAAAAGCTCTACAAATTGAGATGCAAGGAACGAATGAGCAGTTAAGAGTAACTTAAGGAAAACAAGAATATATGGATGGATGGAGACCTCAAGAGGACGCGTAAGATGAGGTGAATTAGTTCGGAAAAGAGACAGAAAGTGTGTTACAGCCCTAGAACTAGGATAGGCTTGAACAGCATTTGGACGTATTTTGTGGGCTAGTTAGTAGTAATTGAATATATGTATATGTGAAGGTGTAGGATATCCCAAATATGATTGTATCGGTGGACATGTGAGTCCCAGCAACCGAAGATACGGTACAAAAGACATTAATCGAGTAAGGGTACCGAAGTTCGGGTGACAGCAAGAGCAAATGGTTGATACCTAACGACATTATTGTAGATTGTGAAGTTATAGGGGAGATGCTGCCGGAATTTCTGTAAATAAGTGTTATGACTAATGGTTGATACCTAACGACATTATTGTAGATTGTGAGAAGTCGAGACGCAAGTTCGGATTAGCTTAGGAAGCGGCTAAGGTATGTAAAGCTCACCCCTTCTTTCTTTGGCATGTCCTAGACGTAATTAAGGTATGACATGATCTATGCTTTGGGGTAACTCCACTCTTACGTTCCGAGTACGTATGTGATTCTTATTTTGCTTCATGATATGATATTCTTCATATGGTCTTTAAGTCTTATGTATGTCAGGATCTTAATATTGCATAAAGGATTTTGTTCTTAAAAGGTTCTATGTCTAAAATCGTCCGTAACTTTTGTAAACAAAACCAGATTGCTTTGAAATGTTCGTAGAACGTTTTGTAACGTATAATGACTTTGATTTTCATCTGCGGGCTCGGAATGATTTGAAACACGACTATGGTCCCTATGATACTTTGATATACTTATGATATTTGATATGTTTCCGAGTACCGTCCGAAAGATTTTTGGATATAACTATTGTCCCGATTTTCAAATGACGACTCGTTTATGATTACTTCATTGAGTCTCGGAACATGATTTATGTGCATATGGTTTCTCACTACTCTGCTCGTGCCAGCCTCAATATGTTCTTCACTGCGTCCCGGGCCAGGGCATGTATTCGTGCACCTCATTGCATTGTTCACCGCGTCCCTCACTAGAGGGCCGGGGCACGTTATATTTATCGCGTCCCTTGCTAGCGGGGCCGGGGCACGTTATATGATATGATGATAGGGGGAGGTGGCCAGGATGGCATATGATGATTCCCTTTACCGCGTCCCTCCTTAGAGGGCCGGGGCACGTTACATGTACATGCATATGATTTCTTTACTCTGTACATGATTTTACTTACCGCGTCCCTCCTTAGAGGGCCGGGGCACGTTATATGTACATATGATGATTTTATGATTTTTCTCACCGCGTCCTTCATTAGAGGGCCGGGGCACGTTATATGTTTTTACGATGATTTTATGACATTGACATGCATGGCATATGTTTTCAAAAGGCAAGTCTTACGATATTCTGTACTCTTTACTTCAGTATGATCCCGCTCATTACATTCATGCTTTATATACTCAGTACATATTCCGTACTGACCCCTTTCTTCGGGGGCTGCGTTTCATGCCGCGCAGGTACACCCAGGTGAGCTGAAGATGTTAGTAGATGATGTTCCAGCGGGATTGGCGAGCTCCACTTTCTCCGGAGTGCAGCCGAGTTCGAGTATTATGTTATGGTTTCATGTTCCGTGTTAGAGACTTTGCAGACAGTGTCGTGTATATAAGATGTCAGTCTCGTAAGCGGCTATGTAAGCCGACGTATTATTATGTATTATGTTACAGATTTCATACAATTAGAGATTTTAATTGTTTTGAGAAAGCTAAAAAGCAAGTTTACTTCCTGAAAGACTTTCATTATGTATTTATGTTACGATTGAGGCTCAGTATGATTATGAGTATTATGAGAGTCAGTGGGTTCGCTCGGCCCTAGGTAAGGGTCGGGTGCCCATCACACCCTATCGGATTAAGGGTGTGACATAGTTAATGTTCGAAGAGAGGTTCATGTTGTATCTTAGGATTTGGTTATAGTCTAGTCAAGTGGGAAGAAGTACTAATGGCCAGAGATGTGCTTATAAGGCTTATATGATTATGTAGACACTACGGGTTAAGCGAAGACCATGAGAAGTGCATATAGATTACTTGTAGAAGTTTGATTATGATGTCGATCATAGTTACCACTGGTCTACAACCAGTTGGGCAGTTATTACCACCGTGCTACGGCTGGTTGGACAGATGTATGTATGTATGTATATATTTACCATCGGACCTGCAGCCGTCGGCCAAGCGATTCGCCGTGCTACGGCCGGTCGGGCGATTACCGGCCCCGATCGGTCGAGCGATTTGCGCTCTACCGTCCGGCGATAATCGGACGGGCGATTATTACTACCGGACTGCCCCCCCGGTCGGGCACAACGATCGGTTGGGCGATTAGTATAGGATGATTAGTAAGATAAAGGCACAGTACTGTACATAGATATGGTTAAGCATGCGAGAATATAAAGAGAGATATGTATCATTTATGGATCGGGTTGCACGCCGCAACACATGTGCAGATAACGTTTGATGATAAGGTAACCAGGACTATGGTAGGGTATACAGACCTAGTAAAGATCGCAAGAAGATGAAGAGGTATGTATACATATGCTAGATTTCCATCGGTAGTTCAGAAATGCTAGGTTGATTCTTATTCTTCTCATCTTTAGTATATGGCTATTTTGTTGCACTTTCCGCCTTGCATACTCAGTACATTAATCTTACTGACGTCCCTTTACCGGGGGCGCTGCGTTTCATGCCCGCGAGTCCCGAGATACGCTCGACGGATCTTTCGTAAGGATACCGGCTCGGCGAGCAAAGTTGTGGCGCTCCACTTGCTTTGGAGTTGCCCTGTGAATCAGCATGACTGCATATGCATTTGCATGGGTATGGCGGGGCCCTGTTCCAGCCACTTTATGCCACGTACTCCTGTAGAGGCTCGTAGACAAATATGCACAATTAGATATCTTATAATTAACTCGACTTGTACTATGTTGTATCATTATTATGGATAGCCTTACCGGCATATGCACTCGAGATTAGTTTGAAGACGTAAGTATGTTATCTTTTGGGCTTGTGCCCCTATGGCTTATAGTACCTTGTTCTTATGCTGCCTTTCGAGATACAGAAAATGTGAGTTACAGTTGGCTCGCTCGGTTCCTGTAGGATGCCGAGTGCCAGTCACGCCTTACCAAGGTTGGGGTGTGACAAATAATGAATAGAATAAAGGAAATCACGAAGTAAGCTCAATAATCTCGTCATAGCATTAAAATCATAAACTTTGAAACTTCTAGCAATAGGATCATCATCATCATCATCATCGTATCATCCTGAAAACATAATCATCTTTAGCGTCATAAGAAACTTTAGGAATCATGAATCTCTAGCTTGTGGGAATAAGGACGTCATGGAAAATATGTATGAGTCCACGAAAAATAAAATAAAGGGAGTCATCATTGTCATCATGGTCATCATAGAAAACATCTTGTCTTTAACATCATAAAAACTTTTTAAGAATCATGAACTTCTAACTTTTGGAAGTAAGAATGTTATGGAAATATGTAGGAGTCATAACATAGGAATCATGCCTTTTGAAAGAAAGGAACTAGCCTTAACATACCTTTCGGTCTCCTTGACGATTCAACGTTTATCCTTCCAAGCCCGTAAATCTACATATAAACCGTTCGTACTATTGTTAGGCTCAAAGCCATACGCTCATCCTAAGTCTTTGACTTAGCTCCATTTAGGGTCTGCCAAAATTCGGGCAGCATCTCCCCTGTTTATATGCCTAGCCCGAAATCACAATTTAACAACCAAAAAAAAAAAAAACAATACCAACATCAACAACATCATTACCAACAGCATTATGTTTCATAAAACATCCCACATGATGTTTTCAAAATTTCTCAACTAAACAACTTGTAGTACGACTATTTAATAGTTTTACCTTTGGAACTAAACTGAAATTAACATTAATAAGAAGAGATTCATACCTTACTCCCGCTAGTACCACAATATCTTCACTTTCCACCTTGAATTTGAGCCAAGACTCGTCGCTATACGATTTTATAATCGCAATTATACACTGTCTTTTTTTAAAAAAAAAAAAAACCATCATAATGATGGGAATTTATTAAAATAAAGAATATGTACAGAAGAACTACTCCAAAATAGGAGAGTTTGTAAACAAAAAAAGAAGCTAAGAAAACAAAAAAAGCAAAAGAAAAGCTAAACTAACATAGAAACTAAGCTAAAAACAGCAATGAAAAAGAACTTGAAAATACTAATTCTGGTGCCTTGATCTTCCTCCATTTATCACACCTCCAAGCGCTCACCAGGTGGTATGGAACAAGATCTAGATGAATATAATTCAGGCCTCCAAAATAGTTTCCAACTCACATTTCCTGCAGTTTTCAACTTAAGCAATTCAGCAAGTATTCCTTGTGTCATATGTCCTATTCCTGTTGCGTTTTGAAACTAAAACAGTGATGTGATCACACTAATACCACCCCTACAGATAGCTTCCAATTGTGTTAAATCAATTCAGCAACAGTATGTCATGAATGACAGTATAAAACAGCAGCTATAGCACATATCAAATGCCACAACTCTTTTCCTCTTCATGTTTGAAGTTGTATAGAATCTGTGGCATATCTGATTCTCAAATATGGTATCTGAGATTTATCTGAGTGAAGAATTCTTCTTGCCATAATTGGTAACTCCTGGAAAGTAGTGGTGTTGTGTACCAGAAACCAAAAACAAAGTTAGCCAAAAAAATCTGCTAGTCCATTGCCTTCTCTGAAAATATGCTCCACCTTCACTATCTTTACCTTCATTAATCTTTGAATCTCCTTTACTATCATCACAATACTCCAAAGGGTATCCCATTCACCCATAATGAACTTCTGCATAGCTAGTGAGTCAGTCTCAATTATCAAAGGAACTAGATTATTAATAATGCAATGCTCAACTCCTTTCTTAATAGCAATAGCCTCAGCAACCAGATTGTTTCTATCAGGATTTTGTTGTCTTGCAGCAAACAACAAATCTCCTTTTTCATTTCTAACACAAAAGGCAATGGCAATTGGACCAGGATTTCCTTTTGCTGCTCCATCACAATTACATTTCACCCATCCTCTTGTTGGCAATTTCCATAAGACAGTCTTGCAACTGATTTTTGTCTTAAACCTTTCAAAGAAATCAATGAGATCAAGCCATTTCTTTGGCATGTCTTGAATGTGAGGAAATCTGTTTCTACAAAACAAGTAAATGCTCAAGTTGATCTCATGTAGTACCTTGAATACAAACATAGAGCCTCCATGCAAAGTTATATTCCTCCACTTCCACAAATGCCACAATATTATGGCTGGCACTGCTTTATAAACAGGTCTCAGCTTGTAATGACATGGGGCATGCCACCATTTTATCACTACTTGCTTGACCTGTGTACAAGTAATAGTAAGGCTAGGAGCATTGTTGAACACACTCCAGACAGAAGTTCCAAAGCTGCTATTTAAAAACAGATGATCAATGGTCTCTTGTTGGTGAATCCTGCAGTATACACATCTAGATACCACATTGATTCCTATTGAGGCTAGAACTTTATCAACAGGAATTTTAAACTTCCACAATCTCCATAAGAAGAAAGAGATTTTGAAAGGCAAGCCTTTGGTCCACATGTCCTTATAAATATCAGAAGAGTGAGATTTTTGCCTTAACAGTTCCGTGCACTTGCCACAGAAAAGACTCGAGTACTAGTCATCATCCACCAAGGCTTATCCTATTCTTGAGAATTTTCTTTAATTTCTAGTTCAGCCATTATGTGATCAACAATCTCTTCAAGGAAACACTGTTGTAGCTTGACAATATCTCAACTTCCTCCATTCATAAGCTCCTTTACATCCTCCACTCTTTCATCAATAGGGAACTGATGGGGAAGTACATAATATAAAGCTCCTAACCTTCTCCAATTATCAAACCGGTATATTTGCGGTGCACTTTTAGTTTCCCACCAAATCTCCTGCTCTATATTTGTGTCTCTAGCTTCAAGCATCATCTTCCACACTTGAGATCCACCTTTCCATTGAACATTCTGAGGATATTGTTTTTTGCAATATTTGATCCATATAAAATTTGACCATAAAGAGTGCACAGTTCTAAACCTCCACCACAGTTTAGCACATAAAGCTTTTGATACATCAAAAATGGACCTAAATCCTAATCGCCCTTCATGCTTTGGATAGCACATATTCAACCATGATGACCAATGTCTCTTTTTAACATCTTCATTACTACTCAAGAAGAATCTTGCAAAAATCCTGTGAATGTCCTTGATTACACATTTTGGTGGTTTAATAGCATATAACAAGTGGATAGGAATGCTTTGCAATACACTAGTAATTAACACTGCTTTTCCTCCTGGAGATAACAACTTTCCTTTCCATGCATGTAGCTTGTCCCTTACCTTCTTGAGGAGATCAATATAATCAGCCTTCCCTTTCCTAGCATGAGTAATAGGACAACCTATATATACAAAAGGAAAAGATCTTCTTGAAAATCTAGTGATGGTTTCCAACTGCTGAACTAGATTGTTTATAACCTTGGAATACATATAAAAAGAACTCTTTCCTTTGTTGATTAGTTGTCCAGAAATCTCCTCATACTTCTGCAGATTGTTCATAATTAAGTTCAAAGAATAGCTGTCTGCAGATGTGAAAATGATTGTGTCATCTGCATAAGCAAGATGATTTAACTCAGGACTCCATTTTGGCATACCAAATCCTTTAAACTTGTGATTCTAAAACAATGCATTTAATTCCCTTGTAAGAACTTCAGCAGATAGGATGAATAGAGCAGATGACAAGGGATCACCTTGTTTAACTCCCCTAGTAGAATGAAAAAAGCCATGCGAGACCGACCATTTATGAGCACAAAATACCAATTATTAGCTATCAACCTCAAAATCTTGTCAATTAAAGTCTCGGAATCCCATTCTTCTAAGGACCCTAGTTAAAAACAACTGTGACACCCTATCATAGGCCTTGGTCATGTCAAGCTTAATAACCACATTTGTTGGTTTGCCTCTCAATCTAATATCGATACAATCTCTTGAGCCAACAACATATTCTCAATGATATTCCTCGCTCTTTTACAAAACCCGATTGATTGAGAAATCGGACTTGCGTAACTTTATCCATCTTGTCATGAATCACCCTTGAAATAACCTTATCAATGAAGTTGCTTATCTTTAATAGGCCTCATATTTGAGAAGGACTCTACATCATTCTTCTTAGGCAGCAACACTAGGTTAGTGTGTCTAATGGAATTAGGAAGAGTATGTCTCTCCCAAAAGGCTTTAACCACATTCAGTACATCATTACCAACTATATCCCAACAAGCTTGGTAAAATAGGCCACTGTGCCATCGGGGCAACTTGCACTATCCCCCGATAATTCAAACACAACATTTTTGACTTTGATAGTTGGTGTAGCACACGTCAGCTCATTATCCTATTGACTCACCATTTTAGGAACATGATTCAAGAATAAAGCATACTGATCATCTTCCAAAGAAAAGCGTTCGATAAAAAGGACAACTTTATTCACTTGCAATCTCATCTGCATTAGTAATCCAACCACCCTCAGAATCCTTTATCTTTTTCAAAAGAGTTCTTTTCCTCCTCCCCTTAACCATATTGTGAAAAAATCTTGTATTCCTATCTCCTTCAGCAAAGTGAGTGAAACCAGCTTTTTGCTTCTAAAATTCCTCCTCATAATGCAAATATTTCTTCATTTCTGCTTGTGCTCTTTAGAGAATCATTCTATTTGATTCTGATGGAACTTCTTCAAACAACTGCTCTTTAATCTTAACAATATCTTCCCTGATGTTGAGCTGCTTAAAAATATCTCCATAAGTCCGTTTACTCCATACGATAAAGTATAGTTAACTTGTTTTAATTTACCGCTTGAAAGAAATAAAGACATCATTCCCATCATCTCGTCAACAGGGTTGTTTCTTCACAATCTCCTTAAAGCCTTCATTCTCAATCCGAACTTCAAGAATTTGAATGGCACGACAAAGTGTTGATTTTGGACATCACAAGAAAGAAGCATGGGGGCATGATCGAACCGTTCTTGATAGTTGATCCACTTCCAAATGTCCAAACCAATCTTGAAATTGCTCATTAGATAGGATCCTATCGAACCTTTTAAAAATACACTCTTGATCTGCTCTACCATTCCACCAAGTGAAAGGACTGCCTTTTAAACTAATTTCAGCTAATTCACAAGAATTGATGCAAAAGGCAAAATCTTCATGTTCTTAAGGAAAAACAGGTAGGCCACCAATCTTTTCTTCTTCATTCAATATGACATTGAAGTCACCTCCAATCAACCAAGGAGTAGTCATACCATCTGCTAAGCAATACATGTTATCCCATAATGATAATCTCTCAAGAAAGCATCACATTTTGCATAAACAGTGTCACAACCATGGTCTTGTCCGGCTCACGGAAAAATGACTTGAGTGGCTTGTTAAGAAGTGTCCTTTAAAATCTCCACATCAATATTATCATTTACAAAGAACCATATTTTCCCATTACAATTACTATTAGCATAAGGCGTACCAATCCTTCTCCTATACTGATGAATTTTATTAGCATTTTGAAAAGGCTTCATCAATGCTATAAGAAAAAATTTATGATGTATGTGCGTAGCTTGCTATGGAAGGCATTTCGAGTTCGACGGATCTAATGTTCCAAAATAAAGTTTTAAGAATCATTTGGAACTAGACTTGTGAGCACCATCTTTGGAATCACCCTAGTAGGCAATTGGTCAATAATATCTTGCTGCTTGTTCTTTCTTTTACCTTAAGCATTAGACTTTGTAGTTTTTGGAGAAATAGTAGCTTCCTTACTAACCTTCTCAAGTACCAAATCAACAGCTTCAGCATCCTCGATGATATTGGAGTCTGCTTTCCCCCTTTAGAGACTTGTTCCCCCACTTCTACATCATTTAAGTCAACATTGTGAGATACCAGATCATGCAGTTCCTTCATAGGTGACACCTTTTTAACAACAATCAACTGATGATCTTGTGAATTAGTTATAGGTACCATATTTTTGTCAGACAAAATAGGCTGATCTTCATGTTGTAATTCAATCCTTAGTGGAAGAGGACTGATAATTGAAGCCTCTTCGCACTCTTCCTTTTCTACTAATTGTAGACAAACTCCCATCATAGGATCAATCTCCTCATTATCATCACCAGGTCCATCCATATCAGCTCCTCCTCCTGGATCATGATCAGCCTCTATTCTCTTGTCACAAAGCACATTTTTATCGCCAAAATAACGAACAAGAAATCTCTCGTCCATACTCAAGTCATCTTCAACAGTACAAATGACACCTTCAACACTTTGATGAAGAGCCTGATCAGTATAATCCTTAGAACACTTTCCAGCTACTACGCTAACTTCACTAGGACCACTACTGATTGAAGGGTCCAACAACACTTGGACATGATCATTTTGGTTGACCTCAGATTGATCAAGATTTGACTGCTCATCCACACATTCCCCATCTTCAGCTTCCTCTTTCTCAATCCCATTCATCTTTTCCTTGTTCATTCCAGGAATCTTCAATTGTACAACATCGACTACAACATCAACTTCAAGAGAACTTCCCTGCTTGACTTTGGGTAGATCCTCCCCTTCTTTGTTGTTAATCTTCTCTTTGTTGGCCTATTCTATTTGATCATCTTCTTGTAGTGCATCAAACTTGTTGTGGATAACCACAGGTGAATTTTCCACTAGCTGTGACCATTCTCCTTTGCATTCCCAACAGCTTCTTGACCTTGTATTGCAAAGTTTCTATTATCCTTTACAATATTCCAGTTTCCTGGATCCCCAACCATTCTACCACTTGACAAAAATCTAGAATTAAATCTCCTTCTATTTTAAGGAGCATTTTCTTCTTCTTTGTTCTGTCCGCAAGACAATCACGAGTGCCTCCACCTTGTTTGTATGGGTTTCCACAACCGCTTTCCTTTATCTCTATATTCAATACCAGCATCCTCCACACCATGCATAGCCTTTTCTATCATCCGCAGACACCTCTCCTGTTTGTAACTCCTTCTCTCATAAAGTTCAGAGTGAGTATGCCAACATTCATAAGTTGGCATTAGATTGGGAAAAGATGTCCAACCTATTACCTTCAAACTTTCTTCATCAATCCTGAACTTAGAGTCATATATCAATGTTCTCATCTGATATGAGAACCCATCTTTGTCCTATAAATAATAAGAACCTTTGGAACACAACTTAATGACGTTCTCCATGAGAGATAATCGGATCAAAATGTGCCTAAATCGAAACAAACCTGTCACGACCCAACTCCGTAGGCCGCGACACGTGCCCTAGTTGGACACTCATACGTACCTTAACCTAAATTAGCAAAATATTACAAATAAGCAAAAATAATAATTTAACAAATCGAGTGGGCATGACGCACGAAGGCCGATAAGGCCGTCACAAAACATAGATAAACTCTAAACGTACGCAAATCTCACGAAACATATACAGAACCCACACCACATGTCTGCTGCACTTCATGTAACGCAACATAATCATATGACGGGGGCCCCGCCGTACCCAGGATAAACACATACATATGCAGCGTAGAATTTATACCAAAATACGGAGGCTCCCGGACAAGGGAGCAACTTCAACAGAGCCGAGCATAACCACTAAGCAACGTAATCCACAAATCGATGCCGTCTGCATCGCGGCGCTAAACGCGATTAAGAAAGGGGTCGGTCAAGACGTGAAAATGTAATCAATAAGCGAGATAACGTAATAAATAAAAATCCAAAATCGAACGAGAATGTGCGGAGGAAGCATAAGATACATGGAATCAAAAATACATACCGAAAAATCTGTTGGCGAAAAAAAGGGCCCCTGGGGACTCGGGGGGAAAACAAGAGGCGCCCCGGGG
>NW_026716096.1:0-24225 GCF_029784015.1 Lycium ferocissimum
TTATTCGCGCCCACACGGGGCCGCGGATGCCAAGTGCGGTGATCGGGGCATTTCAAGAAAAAAATTATCCCGGGCTTCAGGGGGGGTACCAAGGCTCGACTCCGCCAAGTGGGGAGGATTGGGGGGTTTCGGCTCTCGGGAGGGGGTACACGGCGGGGGAAACCCAACCCCCAAAGGGGGGTTTTTTGGTAGGGTGGACTCGGCCCCGGGGTCCCAAGGGGCGGGGGTTTGGAATGGTTGGGTCGGCGGACGGGTTTTATTGTTGTCTGCCCTACTGACGGGACGGTGAGGGCTCGGATGTGGTTATTAAGGTAACATCTCGGTCATCACCGAGATGGCTTCATTATTGTTTCGCTTGGGGTTCTACTTTTCTTATGTGTCTACATATTCTCTATGGTTCTTGATATGGTATGTGGTTTACTTGTTGCCTTTATACACGTATCTCTGGGCTTGGAGATACTGTGGTTGTAGATAGAGTTTTTCGATCTTGTCTTTGTCACACTGCATGGGTAATGGCTTGTTGACTTAGTAATTTTAGACATGGTAGATTTTGATGTCATCCTAGGTATGAGTTGGCTAGCTCCTTAAAAATTGTATTAAGCATTTCGCTCACATATACACATTTCATACAGTTTTCATACCCAAAAATTTGAGTTAATTTTTAAGACCTTGAGAGAAAAAAAATTATAAAATAAATAAATGAAAGAGTATGAAAAATGAAATCTGTTATATTTTTTAAGTTTGTTGTTATCAGTGTTTTCAGAGGCGTTTTCGGGGGGAGCCCCGGGGCAGGGCGTACCAAAAACGCTGCGGGATGTATATGAAAGGCGTAGATCCATAGGGCGTATGCCCTAGAATTTGGGGTGTAAGTCCTGGGCGCAAAAGCGTAAGCCCCGGGCGTAAAGGCATACGCCCCGGGAGTTAAATTTGATTTTTATTGTTTTAAAAGTATTTTTACTATAAATTATGATTTTTATTATTGGTATAATGACATTTATACTTTATGTTATCATGTTGGACAGATTTTTCCTAAAATATATAAATAAAAAAAGCAACTCGCATAGAAAATAACACTGTCATAAATAATTTTTTAGATGATTATGCCTAAAATTGATATGATAGAGATTCCATAGTACTATGTTCCTGAAGCAACTTTATCCATTTGTTGTTATTGCTCTTACACTTTTTGCCCTTCTCCGTCTTTGGATATATAAATAAAAGTCAGTGCAAATATTAGTTGAGGTCAGGAAGAAATAATAGATCTGGAAATTATTGATGAAGTGATTGAAGATTTCAATTTAAAGATTATCTAGGTTATTACCATTTTTTGTGTTTTACTTTTCTCAAATAATAGGTATAATAATTATTTTTTAAATTATTAGTGGTTTATTTGAATTTATTTGCAGAATTTTAATGAAAACTTTACTTTTGCTTATTTTTTAGTAATAAAATTAAAAAATTAAAGATACATGAAATATACGCCCCATAGATCCATGGGACTTACGCCTCGTGTCTCGGGGCCACGCCGCCGTGTCGTTTTAAAACACCTGGCGCCCCCCGCCTCTTAAAACAGTTATTATGTTTTGTAAATAACAAAAATTATCGTTATGTTTTGTAATAAGGAGTCTTAAGTATGTACCCTATGTCATTTTCCCTTTTCATTTATATATCTAGAAAATTATCCCATGAAAAAAAGAAGAGCCCAATAGCGAAATTCAAGAAAAACAAACTAAAAAGTTAAATGAATTTTCGCTAGCTACAAAATGATCAATGTACGCGTAATTAGTGCCGAACAACAGTGAGAAAATAATTACTTCTACCCAAAAAAAAAAAAGACAAAATAATTACTACTCCCTTTATTTTTGTATGGGACTTTTTTTTTTTGGCTTATTCAATTTTTATATTTAGTACTTACCTTTTGATTTTAAAATTTACGTAACATTTTAAGATCACGCATTCAAAAAGCATCTTCTTAATTATACACTAAATTAAAATTATAGAATATTTAGGTTCTTATTTATAA
Organism: Lycium ferocissimum; assembly: GCF_029784015.1. Classification (NCBI taxonomy): domain Eukaryota; kingdom Viridiplantae; phylum Streptophyta; class Magnoliopsida; order Solanales; family Solanaceae; genus Lycium; species Lycium ferocissimum. The sequence goes on from NW_026716096.1 coordinate 2,024, forward strand.
ACTTCATATTCACTTTAACTAAGATATAAAATGAAGTGATTACTAAATGGACGCTTGGTTGATAAGTTGTACCAACGAGGATGCTCTTTGTCAAGAAAAGCCAAAAAAGTCGCCAAAACCATTAGAAAGAAAGTTGTGTCATGTTTCCAACTTTTTGTCACTGAAACACATTTAGTGCCTTCTAAGTCAAAGAGGTAGAAAAACAAATATCATGTGAGAATCATGTTTTGTCACTGAAACATATTTACAATACGAGGCATTGAATGTGGTCGTTTGCTCGGACTTTGTATCTTTGGAGCATTAAATTGCTTGTAGGACTCGTGTTAGCATGCGGCTTAATGACATTGATGGCCGGCAACTAAATCATAATATAAGATTTCTAAACTTACTTTATAGAATTATTTATTTTTAGATCACACGAGCGGTCAAAAGTTAATTAAAATGAGAGTCAAGAACTGAGTCTAATAAGATTAAGTATTCAATAAAAAAAAATTAAATCTTACCAGAGGAAAGATATATCTAATATCTTGTGCTTCTTGTTTCAGAGATCGTTGAAATGCGCTTGTAAACTGCTGAATTCTATTTAAGATCTTTAAAACTAATTCAGTTTCAATTAGAGTAGCATAATTAATTTTGAATTTGGGACTGTGGGACCTGGCTTGTAGTCGCTTTCATCACCCTTGGACCAAGCAACAAATTTAATACTTCATTATTTTAAATTTAATATATAAAATATATTTTACACGTATAAATATATCCGATATGTTTGGTATTTTCTTCGATTTATTTTAATAAATAAAAACCTACCCAATTATTTGGTGCAGTTATAAACCACAAAAAAAAGGATAATTTGCGGAGGTTCAAAGTTGCAATTCGCGGAGGTTTTAGCCCCCGCTAGTCGCTAGAAGAGGCTAAAACCTCCGCGAATTGCAACTTTTAACCTCCACAAATTACCCATTTTTTGTAGTGTAAATTTATATAGAAACATAAGATTTTATTAAAAGAAACCTAATAATCGATTCGGTACGATACTGGTCGGTCAGTTAAGTAAATTTTCAAAAAACCATTGACAACACCCCACCTGTAATAACAGATAATTATCAATTAATAATTATAAAAAAACTATATATAAATTGTAATTACTTACTAATTACCTGTTTGTATAACTATATTAACTCAAACAATAAAATGCAAGAAACTGTTGGTACGTTAGTTATGTATGCTTATGATCTTAGTCAATTTTGGACCGAAGTTCTTTTGATGCCATATCTTTTTTGAACCGAATACCTTTCGAGATGATTTTAGATATATTATTTGTAGAACTGCTTTGTTATTTTTCACAACAGTAAGTTAAGTTATATCTAGGTGTAGGTGCCTCCTCGAGTTGTTGGGTGATCCTAGCCCTCTACAGACATAAAGAGAACAAAACACAATCGCATATCAACTTGCAAAACATGACTGTTTGTTGGATGAGTACCACTCAAAGACAATTTTTGCTCAACCGCTCGCATTTGCGCATACTATGCCGGCCTACTTATCTGATTAGTCAAGACGCAGTACTACTCATTTTGTTGCGAAGCGTCTGAAGACCCCTGCTTGCTAGCATCAACTGCGATCCTAATATCCCCTTTGTAACGACTCTATGATTCTACCCCTTCCTTTAGATGTTGTAGTTACTCATTTGGACAATCCGAGATGGATCCTTGTACGTGTATTTCGCAAAGTTAATACATAGTCCTTGTATCCCAATTTATGCAGCATAATTTTTTTAGTAGTGTGTCTTAAAAATTTGTCGTCTTTCTATATTTAGAAATAACTTAATTTTAAAATTTACCTTTTACCTTAATAAAATAATTTATAGCCACACAAATATCTAAGGTTTGCTTTAGAGCACAAATTTCAAAGTCACATAAATTGGGAAGGAGAAAATAATATATAACTCCTTTTGAACCAACAAAAAAAAGTTCAGTTTTGATAAAAAATATTTACTAATTTGTTTTTATATATATATATAAATTATACATACAGTTCGAATAGAAAACAACAAATGTGATGAAACAATCCTGAATTCACCCGATTCGAGCTTTGAGTATGAAAAAATCTTTGGTAGGGAACACAATTTCCGAATGGACCCTATGTGGCGCGAATCATCGGACTTCAATACGGATACCGAAAATCGGCCGGGAAAAAACAATCCTAAATCCACCCTTGATTCAAAATGCAACTAGGCAAGGCAATGTATAATGAATGATTTGTGTGTTACCATTGACCCTCGAGTCATTTGTAGGGCTTTTTATTTATTTTTGGTTGAAGCAGAGAATTTATTGATGAATATTGCGGGTTCAAATCTGTTATTTCCTTCACTCTTCTTTTCTAAAATTTCTCCATTATTCGAGGGCCATTAGTAGTGTATTTCTCGAACGTAGGAAGATGTGTTTGATCTCCAAGAACGTCGGGCATATTGATAAATGCAGTATTTGATGCCTTGATCCCTTTGTGAATATCCCAGAGAATTATGGGATTTTCGAGATATTTGTGGGGCATATTGGCAACTTTTTCCCGTTTCGTCCAAATGTTGCTAACACCATGGTTGGTGCACATAATTTCACGATGTATGATATTATATTGTGTTGTGTTATATTCTATTATACGGTATTCTTTTGATGAATACACCACTTGGATAGATGGTATCGTTTTTCGTCATTATATAGTATTTCACATCAGTAATTTGAAGGAAAAACCCTACAAGATAAGTAGAACGATGCGTAAAGCCATTATAAGAAAGTAGGTAAATAATAAAATAAGATTATTAGATAATAAGCAAAGAGAAAAAAAGAAGAAGATGACGACTTGATCACACCAAATTGATGTTACATAAAATGAGATGTTTTGTCGTTACATATTGATGAATTTAATACGACCATTCAATAAAATTTAAATATCAAAACAAACATTATATTTAATCCAACAATACAAATAGGTAACAACCAATCAAACAAGTTTATTAGAAAAAAAAAAAAAAGCAAACAAGTTGTATCATACGAAGACAAATTTCAACCCAGCGCTCTCATACTTTTTTGACTTTTGGTGTGTGATAACTAGGAAACACATAATTCTCTCAACTAAAATCTTATTTAGATCTAAGATATACTATTTGTAGCACTGCGTTGTTATTTTTCACAACAAATAAATTTCAGTTATAAAAAAGTATTCCCTCTGTTTCAATTTATGTGAACCCATTTCATTAGACATGAAATTTAAGAAAATAAAAAAGACTTTTAAACTTATAGTATTGGATAAGTCACATATACTTTGTGTGACTATAAATTATTGTATAAAGATAAATTATTTCTAAATATATAAAAGGTTATTCTTTTTTACACGAATTAATAAGAAAATAAATTTACATAAATTAAATTAGGGAGTATATAATACAGACAATTTCGAATAAAAAACAATATCTACCCTTGATTGAGAATGCAACTTAGGCAAATGGCAAAGTACAATGATTTGTATTTTGACCATTGACTGTCGAGTCATGTTTGTAGGGCTTATTGGCAGCCTTTTCCTAGTATAAGAAGAGCACAAATTTCAACCCCAGCCCTCTCAATACTTTTTTTTTTCATTTTAGGTTCCGATAACACAAAATCCTCTCAACTAATATCTCATTTCTCTTTCATTGTGATAGATTTTTTCCCTTTTTAAACCCTCAAAATGGCCGTTTCATCAAGCTGTGCAAGGGCATTTCCGTCATTCCAATGCCGTTCCGATGCCGACGGCGTTCCACGTCACAACGACATCCCTAACGTTCGCCGTTACGGATCGCCGTTATGGTTTCACGGTGGTCTGTCTTCTTCTCTGATCCTTAGGTTTCCGCCTAACTTCGTGAGGCAACTGAGCGTTAAAGCTCGTAGAAACTGCAGCAACATCGGTGTTGCACAAGTTGTAGCTGCTTCCTGGTCGAACAACAACCGTGACTTTACTCCGGCGGCGGCTAAGGCTGTCGATGCTGCCGCCTTTATTGCTCCTCTTGTTGATGAGGAGGTGGTGGCGGCGGCTTGTGATGATGGAAATGTTGTACAGATTGAGGATTTGACACGTGGGGGATATTCGTCGTTTTTGAGTTCTGATGGAAGCATCGCTATTCATGCCGGTATGTGCTTCCAATGCCTTTTAGCTTACGTCTTTGTGTCTGTTATTATGCCGTGGTTTATGGATTTATTCCGAATAATACAGATTAGGAGAGAATAAGTGCTTTTTGGGGAGCAGCAGAAAGCCCGTTTTTAGAAAACCACTTTTGAGAAAATATACTTATAAGCACTTTTTTAAAGCTTGGCCAACTAATTGATTTTTCAAATTGATTAGCCAAACACAGATGGTTTCTCACCGAAAGTTCTTCTCTGAAAAGCACTTTTCAAAATATAAGCTGATTTTAGAGCATGTTTGAATTACTTGATAGGAGTGTGGGATTTATAAGGATGAAATTGACCGGAATAGAGTGTATTATATATAGAGGATCCTTTTAGCTGATCGGGTTAAGGCGCAGTTGACTGATTGATTGATTTGTTTTTTCCAGGTGAACGGTTAGGACGTGGTATTGTTACTGATGGAATAACTACCCCAGTGGTTAACACATCTGCTTATCACTTCAAGAAGACTTCTGACGTCATTGACTTCAAGGTATTTGCTTTCTTGTGGTTTATGACCTTTAAAATAGGTTCGCTTGCTAATTCTAGTGAAGAGTTTACACCAGAAAAACGTGAGGTATATCAGTTAGTGGAAGGCAAGTGATGTGCTTGGTTTATGTAGTAGTGTATCCTTGTGTTGGTAAGAGAGAATGCCAAGAAGCATATTTTTTGGTTTAGCTAAATTTGTCTTTTTGGTTTGGTTTCTATTTATGATATTTTGGTAGGAGAAAAGACGTGCAAGTTTTGAATATGGGCGATATGGGAACCCCACTACTGTTGTTGCAGAGGAGAAGATAAGGTGAGTTAGTTCAGGGGATTTTTCTTTCCCTTCTTATGTGATTGGTAGCTAAGAGGTAATGCGTTATTTGTTCTGCTGCAACAGTGCACTGGAGGGTGCTGAATCAACCTTGTTAGTGGCATCTGGAATGTGTGCTAGTACTGTATTGTTGATGGCATTGGTTCCTGCTGGTGGGCATATTGTAACAACAACAGACTGCTATAGGAAGACCCGGATATTTATTGAGACAATACTGCCTAAAATGGGAATCACGGTATTTACTTATTCCAAATGTTTATGATACTTGACGCTTCTAGTTGGATATTTCAGTTTTTCTTGACACAAGAAGAAAACTGGATACAGAACTGAGAAGTTGGTTTGTTTTACTCATGAAAGTAAATGGTAGAAATGAGCTCAAATTTCCATGAGTTCTCTCTAGAAACTGCTGTTTATTGAATAATTGGGCCATAAATTTTTATTTTCCTTTTTTCTTAATAAATAATTTATATATCCAAGTCTAAGAAAAAGTTCCGCAATCATTCATGCTTGATGCTTTGGATTGAGCTGAGGGTCTATCGGAAACAACCTCTCTACCTCCCAAGGTAGGGGTAAGGTCTGCTTATGCTCTACCCTCCCTAGACCGCACTTGTGGGATTACACTGGATATGTTGTTGTTGTATTGTTATATAATCTCGTTTCCTTTATCCATTGCAGGCGACAGTCATTGACCCAGCTGATATTGGAGCTCTAGAGTCGGTGCTAAATGAGAAGAAAGTCAGTAGGCTGCTTATTGCATCAACTGTTTTGAATTTTATCTATAGAATAACTGAAGACATCCGCAATGACTTGAACCTTTTTCCATACAGGTGGCTGTTTTCTTTACAGAGTCTCCAACAAATCCATTCCTGAGATGTGTTGACATTGAGCTTGTTTCAAAGCTTTGCCATGCAAAAGGAGCATTAGTTTGCATAGATGGGACGTTTGCAACTCCACTTAACCAAAAGGCCCTTGCTCTAGGGGCTGACCTCGTTGTGCACTCTGCAACAAAATATCTTGGTGGCCACAATGATGTATGGTGGCGTCAAATGATGTTTTAGCAATCCTAATGACTATGCACCTCTAAAACTAATCAGACTGACTGCTAGACAATTCCGTTTCTTGCAGGTTCTTGGAGGTTGCATTAGTGGTCCTGATAAGTTAGTTTCAGCAGTTCGCACCTTGCATCATATTCTGGGTGGTGCTATCAATCCTGTGAGTCGCCTTGATTGATCTCTCTTGATTTTTTTCCCGACATTTTATGCTCTATGTGCCTGTTTGTTATACAGGATAAGCCCCAAAAGAGTCATAAGGGGTAATCCTCAATTCCATGTGCCTCCTGATTGGATAACCCATTATTATTCATTCTGAAATCCTCACTATTTTTGATAGATAATGTAATTTTATTGAGTAAAAACAGCATCAAGAGAGTGCTGGTATTTACATCGCATAAGTATCAACCTAATCGAAAACCCTCACTATTTTTAAGAGAAGAGGAATTAACTCACCATAGTGTAGCTTAAACTTGGTGAAGGGAAATTGCTTTTTTTTTTTTTTTAAAATGGACTCGGGAAAGTAGTCATGGTATTTGAGCAAGTGCAAAGGATGAACATATGTATTAGCTTAGTTTTAGCTTGTATTTTATTGAAGCATGATTCATTTTCCCATGTATCAGAATGCTGCGTATTTGATCATCAGAGGCATGAAGACGTTGCATCTTCGTGTACAGCAGCAGAACTCAACTGCACAAAGGATAGCCGAAATTTTAGAGGCTCATCCAAAGGTATTCTAAGCTCTCAATGTCTTCAGTTGGGCATGGTTTGGATTGCACATTGTAGCAAGGCATAACTGCCTAAACTTATTTTCAAGAGACTCTGTATCTTTGACAAAATAAAGGAGGTTCAATTTAATGTCTATTGAAATACTCCCTCCGTCCATTTTTACTTGTCATGTATTGACTTGGCACGCCTATTAAGGAGCCAAAAATAGAATGACAATTTTATCATATCACCCCTAATTATTGCTAAGTAACCTAATGATTGAAATCAATAAAACATACTTTAAAAGTTGTACAACCACTAAGAATTTCTTGAATTTTACAATCCAATAATTAATATTAACGGTAAAATAGGTATGAAATGGTAAATTATCTCTTGGTTTTCCAAGCTGGACAAGTAGAAATGGACAATTATTTTTAGTATACAGGACAAGTAAAAATGGACGGAGGATTGATAAATTGCATTATGGGGAGCCTATTACATGCAGCAGAGTCTACTTATAGGTAATACACTTATTTTAGACATTATAGTGTGGACCAAAATCAAGATATGAAAAGTGGCCAGTGAAGAAGTTCAGTCTCCTTTTTTTCTTCCCCTAATTGTTAATTGTAACAAACCGGATAAGCTGGAGTCATGCCACTTCTTTGCAGCTTAAGATCATGCTGTCAATGTCACAGACCTGCATTTCTTTTGCGGGAATGTGGTGATTCTGTTTTACTTGTTTACTTCTTTTGTTAACCAAGATAATGCTCTTGCATGGTGAATACAATTTGACAGTTCCATTCGATGGAAAAACACATAAACAATAACAAAAAGAACAGAGAAATAAAATTAAATGACAACCGGTCAGTGTTGGTAATGGATCTCCTCTTGCAATCTTGCCAGACTTTCCTTAAAACTCATTTTTCTTTTTTTGCTAACCCGCTGTATCTTTAGCTTTTCTTTGGACAGTTCAGTTGAGTTCAGTAGCTAGTATTTTCTTTGCTTCATAGTTTTTTGTTCCATGTCGCAACTGCTATCATAGCTAAGAAAAATGAATTGCAGGTGAGATGTGTCTATTATCCAGGCTTGCCAAGTCATCCTGAGCATGATCTTGCCAAGAGACAAATGACTGGTTTTGGTGGTGTGGTCAGCTTTGAGGTCTGTAATTTGCAGTCTATTACCTTTGGACTTCCAAGTGTATGCTTGTTAGATCCTATATTCTGGTTGATGGCTGATGGATAGTTATGTCATTAATTAGGTTGATGGGGATCTGCTGACTACTGCAAAATTTGTTGATGCTCTAAAAATTCCTTATATTGCTCCATCATTTGGAGGTTGCGAGAGCATTGTGGACCAACCAGCAATTATGTCTTACTGGTATGTTGAATTTTTTACGTATGGTGCAGTGTCTTCTTTTATTATTTGGCCCTTTTCCGGCCTTGACCGACTTTGAGCATGTTTATTAAGACTCTTGATATCCAATAAATGTAGAGTCAAGGAATGATACACTTGAAAGTGGTAATGGTAATGTGGTTGTATTTGGTGGATGTTGCAACCTATCTACCATGTAAGATCCTATGACTCTTGGGACAGACAAGCTAACAACAACTACTAACCCTCAACCCCAAGCAAGTTGGGGTCGGCTATGTGAATCTTCACTATTCATTTCGCTCTATATAAGCTCATCTCAGTCCATTATCTTATAAAATGAGAATTAAAGAAACTAGAAATTCTCTATACTTACCAACTAGCCTATGAATTTCGAGGAAATGGGTGAGTATAGCCCTTTACAATCTGAATAGAATATGACCTTGCAAAGATCTTGTGTGTGTTTTTTCTGATTTCTTATGTGTAAAGATAAAGATATCTTGTAAAAAAGACATCTAGAAACAATTTTGTAAAGGGCTACACGACCAATTGACCCATGAATTTCTGACATGACTAGAAGACTCATAGACTACATTTGACCTAAAGTAAGCATACTAACATGTCTAATATTTAATCCCAACTAATTGATATTACCTACACAAATATGTTTGTTCTGCTGTGTCTTATTTTAAATTAGGAACCAAAACGATTCAGACTCAACCTGGATGAAATGCGGATAACATGCTCTTTCATTTTGAAAACAGGGATCTTAGCCAGTCAGATAGAGCGAAGTATGGTATCTTGGACAATTTGATTCGATTCAGCTTTGGAGTAGAAGACTTTGAAGACTTGAAAGCTGATATTCTTCAGGCGCTGGAGTCCATATAGGATGTCTTACCTGCAACCTAATTTCTTTTTTATATGAACCTTTTCTTTCCCCTAGCTTTGAACTACTTTTTCATCTCTAATTGTTGGAGTATTCACTTCCCTAGTTGTCAGAATGTATTGAAAGGATCATTGAGCAGATGAGGCAATCTAATGTGAGAGTGGAATGTCATTGTTGTTTCTGTTTTGTTCTTTAAATGAGTTGACTCTTGTAGCAGCAAGAAGGAAATGCATATATTGGGTATTTGACTAAGTGAATGAAAAATCATTGGCGGAATTGGAATTCGGAAAGGCTCAAATATGCCATCGAATTATCGGAAATAATTCATTTATGCCACTCGTCAATAGTTTAGCTCATTTATGCCACTCATCAATAATTTGGCTCATTTATGCCATCACTCGTTATCAAAATGATTAATCCATGTCATTTTTCATTTACGCCGGTTTTACAATATCAAATATGACATGTAGCCTCCAATTATATTATGGTTGCGGGTAGGTAGGGTCTATGGGTCGAATTTTTTATTAATTTGGGATTTAAAATTGGACTGGTTTAATTAAACGACGAGATCTCTAATTGGAGGTCACGTGTCATATATGATATTATATAATCGGTGTTAATGAAAAAATGGCGTGGATAGCTATTTGGTAATGTAAGAGATGATATAAATAGTCATGCAATGATGATGAGTGGCATAAATGAACGATTTCCGATAGTTCGATGGCATAAATGAGTCAAACATTAGACGAGGGCGTAAGTGGAAATTCAGATAGTTATATTAATATTTGAGCCTTTTCCAATTGGAATTTAAAGCAAATAAGGGGGTTGAGTTTGGTGGTCAAGAAATTGTTGCACTCCACATAGGAAATGGTTCAACGATTTGAATAGAATAATAAGATCCTGGAAAGATGTTGTATTTTATTTTCACATCTCTGCCTTTAAAAATCAAGATCTCTTGGAAGATTAATTAAGATTTGACATAAAAAAATGAATAAAAATGTTGTCATGGACCACAAAAATCAATTGACGCCAGTCCACAAACGCTTGGGTCATTTGCACTTTTGTCCTAGATTCGCACGATTGGCCTATCTTGGGGTGGTCTTTAATTTTTGTCCCTCAAATCGTAGGTCCTTGATTTTTGGCCTTTGGCACTTTAAGTAATACAAAAAGTGGTCAAAAATATTTCTGACATTAAAAAAACAAAAAAAGAAATTTGGATCTATGACCTAATTTGGCAAGGCAAGGTTTAAGCATGTAAACTATTTTATTGCAAAAAAGTAGAAAGCTATGTTCTTATCTTTATCGGCATGCTTCTACGTAAAAAATTAAGAAAATTTATCAATCCATGTCAAAGACATAATCACTATTTAAAACCTTACTTTAAGGCAAATTACTCTTTTTTACCTCGCTAGGTTCAACTTAATCCTAAGTTTTGTAGATCAATGAATAAGTACTTGAAACCTACAAATTTTCATTAAATGAGAAGTACAGGCAAAGATTAAAGACCATCAATCTGAGGGACAAAAATTAAAGACCAATCCATATGAAGGACAATCTACTAAAAAAAAAGTATTTTCTGTTGGTCTTTAATTTATGTCCCTTGTTTAAAATATATCTCGCATGACATAAATTTATATTTTCGTATCATAGTATTCACAAGTTATTCTCTAATTATTTAAGTTTTTAAAGAACTTATGCCCACTAGACATAGGTTCACTTGCTAAAGGGCAAAAAATAAAGACCAACCCATTTTAAGGGGAAAATGTTATGCAAATGTTTTTTTAGTTAGAAATTCTTCCATTTGAATCCTTCATTGAAAATTCTAAATGTCAAGCGAGTTCTCTCCTAAAACAATCAAATAATTGAAGTTCAACAACTTATTCGACCTACTCAGAGCTCACACCTCACAACCGCCCTGACTACTATATTAAGTCCATTTATCTTTGGTTAATCTGGACAACCTGTAATAGCTATTACTTTGACAAGAAAAACGACTCAAAGCATAAACATAAATGAGAATACCACCTTTACCGATAAATCAAATCTAATCGAGAAAGTAATTCACTTCATAGTTGTCCCACAAGCCGCACATCTTTTTGCAATACTAACTCCTCCACTGAGTTCAATTGCAGAGACATTGTTCCTTGTAATGTTACAACTTCGATTTAGCTGAATGAGAATTATATTTTTGACCAAAAGAAAAAAAAAACCATCGCTTTGTTAATTGATATACATAATTTCTACAAATATCTCGACTTCAAATATTCTTTTATTTATATCTTCAAAATACTAAAGAGAATATTCAAATATTATAAATGGAAAAGACTTAAGTTCAAATATCTTGCTCATCGAGAGTCATTAAATCTTCAAATCCATTTAAATTTTGGGACTTGTAGATTTCATATCTGAACTCTCCAGAACCAACAAATGTGTACCAATAATAATAACCCATCCAAAAAATAAAAGGCGTGTAACTCACTAGCGGATGATGTGGCAGAAGGACGAATGGAACAGTGACATGTGGCATGTGGGCCCAAAATAATTAATAAATTTTGAATTAAGAAAAAGAAAACTAATATAAAACTTATTTAACTAATAAAAAATTATTTCAGAAAAAAAAAGTAAAATCCTATTTTCTCACACCGACCCCCATTCCCCCCCAACCCCACCCTTTCTTCTTCCCCATCCCATCGGCCAGTGATGGCCGCCGCAACCCACTCACTGAAAAACCCAAAATTCTCCTCCCATTCACTCATCAACAAACTTCTTTTCCAATGGCAACTTCACCTAGACCCACCAGGCCACCACCATTTCAATGGCCGGCGGTGATTCTTTCTAACATAATCGCCGCCGGACATCCGCAGCCGCAACTCCATCCCACCCAACCCACCCTTCCTTCTTCAACAGGCATGAAAAGGAAAAAGAAAGATTCAATTTTATCCAAAGATTTCAACCCAAAATTGTACGTGCCTTTTTTCTTCTCAAAACGCGAATACCTCTCTATAATCTCTTCTTTAGAATCATTTTCCCCGTCTTATGATTTCTGGGTTTTGTTTTTTAAAATTATGGTCGCCGAAGCTCTGGTGAGTTTGTCGGAGAAGAAGGGTTGTGGACAAGAGAGTAGTAGAAAAATAAAGGGAAAAAAAAATTAAAAGGAAAAATTGGCATCTCAGCCCTTTTGGAGCAGTGTAATGCACGCACTTTGCCACCTCAACAATTGTGTCCAAGTGGCACAGTAAAATTAGTTTTGGAGGGTTCAGATGGTAGGAGTCTTAGTTGGAGAGTCTAAATGGATTGCCGAATAAGTTGAAAGTTGGCATGATGAGCTTTCAAGCCATCAATTTAACAAATATCATACAAAAGTGAAATAAAACATGAGATATGAGAAATAACTCCGTACATTCGATTGGTTTGCTGCGTATATCATGCATGCTTAGCCTTTAAAAAAAATATTTTCATACATACATATATAATATAAGTGTTAGTGTTGCGGAACGTGCAACCCGATCCATATATCATATCATCCTAAGGTTCGGGGTAACATCATAATGACGCATCAAAGATGGGCATATATCTATGTGCCGGCTCGGTTGACTATAGCATGGTAGCACATATATATATATATATATATATATATATATATATATATATATATAAAGCATGCAAGAGAGCCTAAATAAAAGCTATAACCCTTATCGAAGTGACGTAAGCTTGATAAACCTCCGATTATTAATATGAGATCATCATCATCGCAATATCTCACCTTGAAGGAACAACTATCATAAGATGAGATTAAAAACAATGAACAAGATCACTAATCATGCAACAAGCTCAATAATATCATGGAAACATCAAGAAATATAAACTTTGATATCTCTAGAAATGAAATCATCATCATGGAGGATATTTATCAGCAATATCATAAGAACCTTGAGAATCATAAGTTTCTACCATTTTTAAGAATAGGGATATTATGGATATCATGTGCAGGTTAACAACAACGGAATAATGCCATACGAAAGAAAGGGTTAGCCTTAACATACCTTTATGTCTCTTTAACTACTTAACGTTCTCCTTCAAAGCTTGTGAATCTACATTCAAGAGGATTCATACTAGAGTTAAGTCTTGAAAACACTCATAAGTTCAAGCTAGAGTAATTAGTAAGCTAGCGAAATTTGGGCAGGACCTCCCCTATATTATCTACTTCAACCAAATTCTAAAACAACTCCCAATCAACAATAACAACATGCACTATACCACAATCAAGTAATTATATTCAAATTAATCTTTAATTAATCCAAAATCCCCTTTCAAGTTCAACTCATAGCTATCAACTTCAATTCCATACTTCGTGACTTCTCCACCATGATTCTTTTCCTTCCCAAGATTTGCTAAACCTTAAAACCATCTTAATAATCTAGATTAGATGAAGAAAGTACCTTATAATAGAAGAAATTCACCTCCCCCAACTTCTTCCAAGACCAAGTTCATCACAACATTGAATAGAAGTAAGAATCATCAGCTTCCATGGATTATCTTGGAGTTTTGATGTTTGATCTTCTCTTTTGATAGTGTGGAGGGTTTTGGAATGTTGGAGAACCTTCAAGAACTCTTTAATAATGTGGGGAGATAAGTGTGGGAGGTCGATATGAAAACTAGGATCTTTGGGACATTAAAAAGGGTTGAAAATTGCCCCATCGCCCCGTGTTGCGGGGAGTATGAGGCACCACAAACTTGATATGCAGCCTCATACTCCGTCCACAACATGGGGCTGGCGTTGGGAAGTAAACCCAGCCAAAATGGAAAGTTTGTGGACAGTTTTCTGCACAGCAAACTTAGTGTGTGGCCACATACTGCTCCACAAACTCCAATTTTTGCGAAAACGCGTTCTTTTCGATTCGTTTGAACTCCAATCCTTATGAAACCTTATTATCACTTGTATAAAACTTCATTAACCATCTAAGGAGCCCTATAACTCCCCCTCAAGGTAATTCTAAGCAATGTATAGCTCAAATGACACAAAATCTTCCCAAAAACATGACACCAATCCTAACCTTCAACGAACTTACTTCCACCGATTCATTTAACTCCGAAACCTTAAGGTACATACTTAAAATTATTAGTTACCCTCCTTAACCTTGTAAGGGCTTCATGTCCACTTTGGTCTTGTGTTATTTTACTTATAATGCAAACGACGCGAAATTTTCCAAGTGTAACATCCTTCCCCCCCTTAAGAACATTTGTCCTCGAATGTTAGACTCTTAGGGGCCCTACAAAAATTTCGGCAGAGTTTCCCCTATAATTTTACCCCTGCCATCCTGTCACAACGACCCCAAATATACAATGCCTCACAGGGCCACAACAATAATAATAATAATAATAATGGACCCACACACCTGAATACAATGGTGTCCCTGTTTGAACCTCATCTAGAAGTGGAAACAATTGTGGATACCTGGACCTCATATCTCCTTCAGCTTCCCAAATCATTTCTTCCTTATTCCTGTTCCTCCAAATGACCTTTACTGAAGCTACATCTTTAGTCCTCAATCTTCAAACTTGTCTATCTAGGATCGCAGTGGGAACTTCTTCGTAAGATAATTGTTCGGTAATTTTAACATCATCTACGGGTATAGCTCTGGAAGGATTTCCAATACACTTGCAAAGCATTGATACATGGAAAATCAGGTGGACTGACTCTAAGTATAAAGGTAGATCTAACTCATAGGCCACCTGGCCCACTCTGTGAATAATCTTGTAAGGTCCATTATACCTAGGTTTAAGCTTACCCTTTTTGCCAAATCTCATGACGCCTTTCATAGGTGATACCTTCAAGAATACCCAATCATCAACTTGGAACTTTAAGTCTCGTCGGTGATTGTCTGCATAAGAGTTCTGTCGACTTTAGGCTGTTAATAATTAGCCCTGAATAAGCTGAACTTCTCCACTGCTTGCTGGATCAAATTTTATCCCTACTAACTTTATCTCCCCTACTTCGAACCATCCAATTGATGATCTACACTTAAGCCCGTATGAAGGCTCATACTGGGCCATCTGGATATTGGAATGATAACTGTTGTTATAAGAGAACTCAATAAGCGGTAAGTGATCATCCCAACTACCTCTAAAATCTATCACACATGCCCATAGCATAACTTTGAAATTCTGAATGGTACGCTCAGCTTGTCCATCAGTCTGGGGGTGAAATATTCTGCTAAGACTCACCCTGAGTCCCTAAACCCGCTTGGAAAGACTTCAAGAAGTTAGCTGTAAACTGCGTACCCCTATCGGAGATAATGGATATCGGAACACCATAGTGTCGTACTATCTCCTTGATATAAAGCTTTGTATAATCTTCAGCTGATTACGTAGTCCTAAAAGGCAGAAAATGAGCTGATTTAGTAAGTTTATCCACAATTACCCATATGGAGTTCATACTTACGTTGAGAACGAGGCAAGCCTGTAATGAAATCCATATTAATCACTTCCCATTTCTATGTCGGAATCTCTATAGCTTGTACCAATCCACCAGGCTTCTGATGCTCGATCTTTACCTGCTGATAGTTAGGACATTGAGCTACGAACTCTGCTATGTCTTTCTTCATTCTGTACCACCAATAAATTGACTTAATATCATGATAAATCTTCGTCGCTCTCGGATGAATAGAATAATGGGAACAATGGGCTTTTCCTAAAGTCTGGCGACGCAACCCTGCAACATCAAGAACACACAGTCTATTTCGGTACCTGAGAACTCCATCTGTAGAAATCTCATATGATGACTTCTTCTTCTTCTGAGGGAATGTATCTCAATAATGAACTAACATGTGATCCTCATACTGGCACTCTTTCACCTCAACTACTAAAGACAAAACAGCTGAATCATGAATAGTAACTCCCAAAACTGTCGAAGCTCATGAGCTAACTCTTTCTTCTCTGGCTCAACATCACATAAGCTACCCATGGATCTACTGCTAAGCTCATCGGCTATGAGGTTTGCTTTCCTTGGATGATATAAGATGCTAACATCATAATATTTCAATAATTCCAACCATCGCCTTTGCCGCAAATTCAATTCCTTCTGCTTGAAAATACACTGGAGACTCTTATGGTCTGTGTAAATATCAACATGAACACCATACAAATAGTTCCTTCACATCTTTAGTACATGAATCACCGCGGCCAACTCTAAATCATGGGTTGGATAGTTTTTCTCGTGCTTCCGTAACTGCCTTGCAACATAAACAATAACTTTACCATGTTGCATCAGCATACAACCCAACCCAATGCCTGAGGTATCACAATAAATCGCATAGTCCTCCGATCCTTCTGGAAGTGTCAGAACCAGGGCCGAAGTCAATCTATTCTTTAACTCCTAAAAACTATGCTCATAAGCATCCATCCATTAAAATTAAGTTGATTTCTGAGTCAGCTTCGTTAGTGGTGCAGAAATAGAAGAGAAATCTTTCACAAATCTTTTGTAATTATCTGCCAATCCCAGAAACCTACGAACTTCCGTAGGTGTTGTAGGTCTCGGCCAAGTCTTCACTATTTCAATATTCTGGGCATCCACCCAAATACCATCAGCTGAAATAATGTGCCCCAGAAAAGTCACAGAATTCAACCAGAACTCACATTTTGAGAACTTTGGATATAACTTCCGATCTTAGAGAACTTTAAGAACAGCACGTAAATGGTTTGCATGCTCTACCTTGGATCGAGAATATATCAGGATATCATCAATGAACACAATCACAAATAAATCTAGGAAAGGCCTATATACACTATTCATCAAATCCATAAATACTGCTAGTGCATTAGTCAACCCGAACAACATTACCCGAAACTCAAAATGACCATATCTAGTTCTAAAGGCCGTCTTTGGAATGTCTTTCTCTCTAACTCTCACTTGATGGTACCCTGATCTTAAATCTATCTTTGATAACTATTTGGCACTTTGCAACTGATCGAACAAATCATCAATCCTTGGAAATGGATACTTGTTCTTTATTGTCAACTTATTCAGCTGTCTGTAATCAATACACATTCGCAAGGAGTCATCTTTCTTTGTTACAAACAACATAGCTGCTCCTCACGACGATGAACTAGGCCTAATAAAACCTTTCTCGAGCAAATCCTTCAACTGCTCCTTCGACTCCTTCAATTCTGCAGGAGCCATTCTATAAAGAGAAATAGATATTGGCTTAGTATCCAGTAGCACATCAATGGAAAAATCAATCTCCCGTTCTGGTGGAAGACCTGGAAGCTTATTCGGGAATACATCTGGAAATTCATTAACTATCGGGACAGGCTAAAGAGTCGGTAGCTTTGCTTCAGTATCCTCAACCCGGACTAGATGATAAATACACCCCTTAGAAATCATCTTTCTTGCCTGGTGATAAGAAATAAACCTACCTCTCAGAGACGCCGTATTACCTTTCCACTCTAGAACTGGTTCTCCTAGAAACTGGGGACGAACCATTTTTGTTCTACATTCAACATTGGCATAACAAGAAGCCAACCAATCCATACCTATAATAACATCAAAATCTACCATATTCAACTCAATCAAATCTTCCATGGTACGACGATCACAGATTATAACCACATAATTTCTATATACCCGACTAGCTATCACTAGGTCACCAACGGGTGTAGGCACTTCTAAAGGTTTAATAGACTCAGGTTTCACGCCGATCTGACCAGCAATATAAGGAGTAACATATGACAATGTAGAACCTGGATCAATCAATGCATATACATCGTGAGAAGATACTGATAATATACCTGTAACCATATCAGGTGAAGACTTGAGATCCTGTCCCCGCCGCGTACAAATACGATTTTCGAGGACCGGCTGCGCCGTATGCTCCCTCTCTACCTATACCATAGCCTATCGGTGTCTATGAGCCTTGCCCCAAAGGAGGTGTCAATAACGAACAACCAGCTGCTGATCCCGTGGGCTGGACCATACCTTCACCACCTCTCGATAGACAGTCGCGCATCGTATGGCTGGTCTGGCCGCAGGCATAATAAGCATTTGAACCCAAGCAACACTGCCTCGAATTTAGCTTACCACACTGAGTACATCATGGTAAAGGTGACCTCATTTGGCTGAAATCACCCCTATATAGGAAACCCGAGGCTCTGAAATTCTGACCCGGTTCGGAATAAATAAGTCGATCCAATTTCTTACCTCCAAATCGCAGAGGTGCACTAGCCGCTAACTGACCCGAGTACCTAGAATACTGCTACCTCTAACCCCCTCTGAACTCACTAATTTTACCTGAGGATCTGGCTCTATTACTATAGCCCCTGTCATATCACGCTCACTTCTTCGCTGGTGCTGTCGTGCCTCCAGATTCTGGTCGTGGGCCTAAATGCGATAAATATCCATACCTTCCTGAAGTGAGGCCATCAAGCAATAATAAATCAAATGGGGTCCCAATCCACTCACAAACCGGTGGAAACAATCTTCCATTTCAGCTACTATAGCTGGAGCATACCTAGCCAAAGAATTAAGACGAAGGCTATACCCCCGAGCACTCATATTCCCCTGTCTAAGGTTTAGGAACCTATCAGCTCTAGCCCATCAAACCTATGACGGCAAATAGTGTTAGAGAAAAGCATCTTCAACCTCCTGCCACAAGGGTGGAGGTGCATTTACCTTTCATGAAGAAACCTAGGTACTATACGAATAAATAGCCACATCTCGCAATCTATAGGAGGCCAACTCTACCGACTCAACATCCGAAGCATGCATTACCCGCAATGTCCTCAACATCTCATCTATAATACCATGGGTCCTCGCCTCAGTTTTGACCCAAAGAACCTCGAGGGTCTAACTTGATGAAATCACGAACTCTGGCGCTGACAGCTCTATCACCATGACACGTACCTTGCCACTGAGCCTGAGTGGCTACTAACTGGGTCAACAACTGAATGGCCTCCCTCATCTCCTGGCCTGAGGCATCCGGTAAAGAAATTGGGGTGCTGGAGCTGGAGCCAAGGCTCTTCTATGCTTCTCTGAAGCGGGCGGAGTGTGAGAGGATCAAGATGGAACCTCATTCTGGGACTCGCCCTCCTCTACCTCTGTAGGCGGTACCCGCTCTGCTCTCCTACCTGGCTCTGACTTGCCCTTTTGGGCCACTGCAGCTTTTCTCTTCATCGGCATTGCTCAAGTCATAACACACGGTGAGGAAGAAAAATGAAAGTCCTTACAACATGGCTCTATCGCATGATCTAAGATGAGAAAGAAAGGTCATTCATTCCTAAATTTCCCGCAACCTCCTTTTTATATGTATGGCGTGCTTCACACCCATAAACAAGACTCTACTGGACACGGCTCATAGACACACTCTAGGATTGTTATATCCCGCATTTTCGTACGTTGGGACAATCCGGTTCAACTATGATAAGCTAGAGACAAAACCATTTCGGGATGCAAAGTCGGGACTTTTGACCTTCGATTCTATTTTAGGACATAATCATGTACGAATTTGCTTGCATGTGAATAAATTAGAAAATTCTCGGGGACCAAAATCGAATTTACGGAAGTTGAAAATCATGCAATTTGCCTTGCTTTGGCTGTGTAGAGTGGGAGTTGGCTCACACAATTTGTTAAATTTTTTATTGCTCCAACAAAAGGGGGGAAGGAAAATTTGTCCCATATCATATAAGCACAAAAGATGATCAAGTAGTCATCTTTTATCTTTCCCAAAAATACCTTAGAAAAAAATAAGGATTTGGGAAAACCACAAAGGGGTTCTCCCCAAAGAGGAGCAAAAACCAACCTTTTCTAGCCTTTCCAAAATTATTTCTTTGATAAAAACCCAACTATTTTGGGTCCCCAATAACGGGGGTTGTTTGGGGTCACCCAACAAGTCGTTGTGTCGGGAAAACCCCTAGGCAAATTGAAGTAAAGAAGAAAGGTAAATTTGATCATGTTTTGTTTTATGGTTTTTGTATGTATGTTGTAGTATGTTAAAATGGATGAAAATCATGAAAATATGGCATGTTGGAGTGAAGGTGGTGTGTGTAGCATAAGCTGGAGGGGGGTGGTTTTGTGTTTAAGTTTTTAATTTAAAGGTTTATGTAGTATGTTAATCCCAGTGTGAAGAAATAAAGTAGAATTATAAAATTTTAAAATGGGAAATGTTGGCAAAATGGTCATGTTATATGACAAAGAATGCATTAATGTCGTTTGGGTTTAGTGGGCATTTTGAACTATGTTTGAAAGAGTTTTTAATGATTCAAGATTGATGTTTGAAAACGAGGGGTTTAATTAAGGTTTATGCGTTTGATGAAATTTGTGTATTTATGATATCTTTTATCTTATGGTATGGATTATTGATGCAAATCATGATTTGGAAAATGGTTTAAAGTTGTGTTTTTGGGTTAAAAGGATTTAGGGAAATTGGAGCCATAGTTGGATTTTTGGGAAATATTGTATAAATTTTTTTAAGATGTCCTTGAATTTTTTTTTATGGATTCGGATGGATTTGAATGTATAAGCGTTAATTTTGGCTTGAACGTAACCCGCCCAAATCAATTATTGAAAGTTTTAAAAGATGAAAAAAAAGGTTTTTTAATGTTAATTTCCTTTTGGGTTGATTATTGATGTTGCTAGGGGTTTTTGTTGTTGGGTTGTTGATTTGGCCTTAGTTAAATTTCGGGGGGGCCTTTTTTTGGGGGGGAAAAGCGCCCCAAATTTTTCGAGAATTAAAGGGGTAAAATTTTTAAAGAAATGACCAAATTGTCCTTAGCTAATGTTTGGCAAGAATAAATTTTTTTGTAGACCGGGGGCCCGGGGGTAGGTCGGATTAGCTTGGGTTTGGGGGGTTGGGGGGCGATCGGGGTATGTAGAGGCCCCTTCCTTCTTTTCAAGCCTTTTCGAAATAGGCTATGATACGAGTCTCGGGAAACTCTACTCTCGGGGATCCACCATTTTTGATTATTTTTGTTTCTTGGTCTTCGATGGGATGATAATGTTGAAATATTGGTTTTCCGTGGCTTTTTTATGTTCTTTCAAAAGTTACCCAAAAGGGTTGGGTTTTTAAAAAAAAAGAAGGAATTTTTTTTTCTAAATGATTCCGAAAAAACGAAAGTCCTAACTTCGGACGAACCGGATCGCCTGGTTTAAAAATGATTCCCCTGATATATGATGACTATGTTTTTACGGGGCCCCCTGGGGCGACACCCCTCCGTGGGTCCCCCGACTTTTTTTTATGTCTTTCCCCACGACTTTTGAAAGAATTGATACCATCGGTTTTTCTTACCTTTTGAGTTTATGATGATGATCTCACCATATGGGTTTTGATACGTAACCATAGTTTCCCAAGTTGCTTGATATGTTCCGGGGGTATTCGAAAGAAAAGTCGATTTTTACGTTTGTTTGGGGTTTTAAAAATAAGTTTTGCTTGACTTTTTTTAGTCTGAAGGGCGACTATGGGGTTTTTACGCCCCTACCAAAACTTGACACGTACCTACAAATTTTTTTAAAGTAATTTCCCCGATATGTTCTCGAATGATTTTCAAGGAACTTAAAAGATTGTTATTTAGCTTTAAAAAAGATTTCGTTTGGGGTTTGTTATTGAGTTAGGTGATGATTTGATGTGGTTTCTCCTCTCGCTCGTAGCTATTATGATCTCTTTCCCGTCCCCGGGGCGGGTTTTATTCGTGCACCCCCTTTTTACGGAGACCCGCCCCTTTCGCCCCCAGAGGGGCGGGGGATGAATGAATGATTATGATATGATGATAGGGGGGGGGTGGGGGATGGGATATGATGACTTTCTTCCTTGCCCCCTCACCAAAGGGGCCCGGGGGACGTTATATGTATATGATATGATTATTTTACTCACCCCGGGGGCCCCTTATAGGGGCCACCCCGGCCCGTGGGCGACTAGTACCCCAGTTGGGCACCTACGTACCTTATCCCCAAAATAGCAAAATAATAAAAAAGAGCAGAAATAATAATTTTGTCCCGGGCAGGGGATGACGCACGGGCCGATGGGGGTTAAATTTCATAGGTAAAACCGGGGGCCCACGCAAAACTCACGGCCCCTGCCCGGAACCCCCCCCATGCACGGACCCTGAACGAAACATAATCATATGACGGGACGGGCCGTCGTCCGAAGAATATTAAAAAAACAACAGAAGAGTTTATACCAAAAAATTTTTTGGGCCCC
>NW_026716097.1:0-37866 GCF_029784015.1 Lycium ferocissimum
TTAAATTTAAAACCCCCGATAGGTTATTTGCGGGAGTTCCTTAAAGGAGAGATGGCGGAGGTGATGAAGCAAATGATGGCTGAAATATGGCAAAATCGCACGCGACCACCGCTATTGAACGGGAATGGTAGTTCAAATCGATTAGTATCCCTTAATCAAAGAAACTTAAACGGAGAGCCAACCAATGCCGATGATCTCGGCGTGACAGCAGAGGCAATAGGTTATGGCGATGTTGATATCAATCCAATCATACCTATTCCAATACTGCAGCGGTTCGAGGAGCATATGAAAAAATTCAAAGAATATGAGGAAAGAATCGGTAGACTACCCGGGGCACCACCCGCTATCAAAAAAGAGGACGATAGTGATTACATATATCATCCATGGAAAGATTTTGTAGATTTGGAACACGTTCCAGAAAGTTTCAAATTAACAAAAATTAAAAAATATGACGGAACCACCAACCCTCAAGATCACATCCTTTTGCCTATACATCCACGATTTAGGCCTGTGATCTTGGGCCAAAAATGACTCGGTCCTTTATGATTAAACGGTTTGGGCAAGTTTTTGACGGGAGAACACTTAGGATTGATATGCAAATTACTTTAAATGCACTTGAATCCTTTACGGATTTGGAAGATAAATTCAAGAAGGCACACACTTGAGCAAGGAAAGCAGAGAAAAGAATGAAAGATATATTCAACATCAAACAAAAAAGGGATGAAACCCTACAAGAGTTTTTTTTTTCCTTGCTTATTGGATAAAAAAAAAATTCATTATCGTCAATAAGCTGCAACTTGATCTGTATCTGCTTTGAACCTGTCTCTTGTTGGGGTCGAATTAATTAGGGCGTCATGCGAAAGCTAATAATTACAAGTCTTAAAGACGATGATAAATCAGACGACGAAGAAGATATACTAAAAAGATATAATATTATAATATGATTTGGTGAAGTGACCTACATATTGAAAAACTAATATATAAAGCATAAAAACCTATTGAGAGAGTAATCTCTAACTAAACAAGGCTATTTATTGACTACATTTTGGATCTTTGTTATGTTATGTTGTATGAGAAGGATTCTTCAATTTATAGAGGTTTAAAACTTTTTCCCACTAGAAAGAGGCTATCCAAATATGAAATATTAAAATTTTCCTTTTGAGAAAAGTAAAACATAATATGATAAACTCTTTGTCATTCCTTCAAGAAAAAAGTAAAATCCAAATATGCTAAGAAAATCAGGGCAAAATCTTAACACTTTTATGGTGTTTGAAAAAATGTTTAGAATTGTTGATGTGTATGGCAATAGAATCGCGCGAGCATTAATTATCCATGAAAGTTTATAAACTTGTTTCAAAGCTGAAATATCATAATATGAGTGTTTTACTCAAAATTCAGAATTTATTTTCATGATTTATTATGTTTTCATGTTCGTGCCTATTTCCAGTACTCATGTCATTCGTACCTACGCATTTCTTCCAAACCCCATGTATAGTAATCATGTAATCATTCAACCAATATTCGTGTGTTCAAGCCAGCTCAGTATTTATGTTAGCTACATTCAAGATTTAGTAATCACGTTATGTCACATCATGCGTATTAAGATGCTATGTGAGGTTGTGTGTTGGTACTTTAGTTAGTGGACAGACATTTGAGAAATGTCGGAGGGTCCGAATTATGAAGGAAGTCTTGCCATAAATTTTGTAGATTCCAGAATTAGTAAGCGATTCTTAACCCTTAGTCATAAATCGAGGACAAATGTTTCATGATTCTCATTCATGTAGGCGGCTACTCGATTTCCATGTTCCCCGTGTATATGTTTCCGTATAATCACGTATTCGATTCTCGTGATCCGCTGACCGTGTTGTACATAACCATGTCAAGCTCTTATGTTTTTACGTCATGTTTCTTTTATGTTCACGTATTCAAGCCATGTCCACCATGTTCTTAACCATGACCCATCATTTGAGGACGAATGATCCCGGGGGAGATATTGTAACACCACAGCATTACCTTTAACCTAAGCTTTGACCATGATCCTAGACTTAGAAAAAGCGGATAAAGAATGTGAGAATTTGAAATTTCCTCTTCAGTTATAAGATGGTGGTTTACGCCCATGAACAGTGACCGTATTTCAGTATATGGCCCATATTTCAAGTCGTAAATTGGTACCAAAGATTTCTGAGCATTCTGGAATTTGACACTTAGAGGTTACATCATTAAATACGGATCATATTTTAAAATACGGCCCATATTTCAAAATGTATTTGGAATTTGGGAAAACTTCTTGATGAAAGTTGTAAAGCTTTTTGAAATACCTTTCAATGGTATATTATGGGGTCAAATGGACATACGCAAAGAGTTATGACCGTTTTCGAAGAGACGATGCGGTCCATACGGAATACGACCGTATTTCAAAATATGGCCCGTATTTCAAAATACGACGATGTTGCTGGGAGAAAAATTTAATTTTTTCAAACGGTATATATATTCGTCCATACCAGTTCAAATCATTATTTTCATTCCTTCAAGCCCTAGAACGACATACCCTCTTCCATCATCAAGAACACCAAGGTAAGCCTACTCTAATTATTCCAACTCAATTCTAACATATACTCTAATAATCTAAGCAAGAAATTATTGTTCCTAATATAGGGTTTTCAAGAAAACCCATCTCGAGGTTCAAGAATCAAGATTTAGGAAATCTTCTCCAAAATTCAAGTCTTTAATTCAAGTTTTGGAGCAATTAAGGTATGTAGAACTTCCGTCCACTTGTGGGAATCTCTACGTTCTTCCCATTATGCTCCGTTTTTCTAGATATCCACGAAGTTCAATCCTAGAGCATTAAACCCAACATATGTGGTAGTCTTATTTATGTATTTATGTACATGACTTCGTATATATATTTATGTATTCCTAATCTTCCATTACGGTTATTAGAAACCACAGCTTAATCCATGAATCATGAATTCTTCCTCGTGTGTTCGATTATGTTTATATGAAACTTTATGATTTTATCTAGCAAGTTACAAGCATGTTTTCAAGTTAATTTTATATATATATATATAAAATTATGAACTATTGTTATTACTCATGAATCAAGAACATGTTTGCAAGACTATGACATTATCTCATGAAACCATATTACAAGATATTTCATGAAACCATGTTACAAGTTATTTCGTGAAATCTTGATTAGAAGTTATTTACAGTTATTTCACGAAAATCATGGGCTTCTTAGCCAACTATATCATGTTCGTGTTTCTAGGATTTGCTTAGTTAGCAAGAAGGCTCGTATAGCTTTGAAACTACGTGACACGAAGTAGGATAAGGGTTGTCGACGGGGGGGCCGCTAACACCTTCATTATGCGATTTGGATCCTTACGTGCTTATTATTACTTAAATCATATCACGGGCAAGGTGTGGAGGTGTTCTGCCTGGTAGGACGCAAGTATCGCATCATGTTGTCGGTTATACTATAGCATTCCACATTACAAGCGGCTTTATATACATGTATTTGCATTGATTCCTTGTTTTCGGCACTTTACTCACATTTCATGCTCATGTTCAAGTTACATTAGGTTCGATTCGTATCACATACCTATGTTGTGCCATATTCTTCATTTCAAAGCAGTTTTACGTATTAGTACTATTCACCATGTACTAACGTCCCTTTTGTCCGGGGCACTGCTCGCGGTGAAGATACGGGTTTTCGGAGCATACACACACGCGATAGGATCACCTTAGTTATCAGCTTATTGGTGAGCCCCACTCCTCTCGGGGTTTAACATGGAGTTTGCATTATTAGTATTCAGTTATGGTAGTCCAGGGCCATGTCCTGGTAGTTAGTATTCAAACATGTTCTAGAGGTTTCATAGACAGATGTTAGTTCACAGAGTCAGTTATGTATTCATGCTTGCAGACTATTACGTTTTCATGATTTTTTCCTATGAACATTTCAAGACTTTGTACTGCCAAATTACATTTTCATGATTCATTTAAATTGCATCATATAGAGTATATTGTTTTGATGCCCATGTTTACAAGCAAGCCATGAGGTTCGCTCGGACACATGCAAGCAAGGCCCGAGTGTCGTGTTTCGCCCAGGCCATGGTTCGGGGCGTGACAGGGTCTCTATTCCAAGGGCATACCCGACTAGAAAACCATAGGTTCCACTACGATGAAAACGAGAGGTGTAACACTTCTCTTCAAGGGGCTTAAAGAGGACATACAACAAATGGAAATACACATCCGCGGGGTTGCACATTCTATGCATGAAATCCTTGAAAGGCTCGTGGACTCGCACCGATGATCCTCGATCACCCTCCTCCTATCCCCAATAGACTAGTGTTTTTATGTAATATTTTGCAAATCTTTTATTCATGAAAGCAATGGAAGTTTTTGGGTTTCATAAATGAAAGTTTTTTTATTTCTTGCTATACATGAATGAAGAGGTTCTGTTGCTATTACGTTCAGTTGTCTTTACTCTCGGTTAAAAATATCGGCGTATCAATCGCTTCCAGCAGGTGATCCTGGATAGGCTCAAGATCTTATCATCCCTTCTCCAACCCCCTAGACTAGTTTTTTTCATTTCATTGTACTTTTGTAAATTTTTCATTTATGAAAGTATTAGATGAAAGTTTTTGGGCTTTTATATATGAAAGTCTTTTTTATGTTTTGAATGTTTGTTTGGGGATACAATGAAATGAAATGTAAATATGTTTTAGTATACATCTTTGTTTTGTTGTCTTTCGTTTCTGCATTGTCTTTAGATTCTAACACAATATTAAGCGATGCAACGTTAAAAATTATAAACCAACATAATCTATACTAAATCAGAGACTATGAGAAATTATGGACGTTAAGAATCAATAATAAACTTAAAAAAATAATGACAAATTGTTGGAATGGGAAGTCTGACACGTTATTGAAACCCAAGCTTTAGACCCCAAACCCTAGAGCCCATACCAAAATTTGCACAAATCTAATGGATCGTGGACAAGTATATAATAAACCGAAACATTGTCCATGGACAACAAATATAGTTTTGACTCGACTACATCATTTGTCAATAATCGATCAATTGGTATATAGACTAAGGCCAAGCAATAACTAAATAAATAAAATTTAAAAAGGGACTTAACACTACTTGAAATATTGTAATAATGACTTTAATACATCATATGAGAGTCCAATCAATTAGACACTTGATCCAAAGAGTTTTAGGATAAGTAATAGTCCTTAAAGCACTAATATTCATCTAAAAAGCAATAAAAAATAAAATACAATAAAAAGGGACTTTCCACTATTTAAATATTATAATAACACTTTAATGCATCATATGAGAGGCTCCATCAATTAGACACATGATCCAAAGATTGAATCGATCATTAGAATAAAAAAAAATAAGACCAAAAATTAGGATACATTACGGGAAAATCAAACTTCCATTGAAGAGAAGCAAATGAAAGGATTTCTTAAAAATGTCCGTAGAATCGAGAATGAAGTTTTCATTCTATACATGCCAGATCATGAATTAGTAACTGCTTCCAATTTCAAAAAAAAAAAAAAAAAAATCTCAATTGTGTCGAAATTTCCAATTATGGAATAGTTACGTAATCTCCATGAATAGGATCAAATCTTATTAAATGGTATTTACATGAGGTTCCCCTTTAAGAAAATACCCGATAGGGCTTAGTTGATCCATGATTTATTTTTCATCTTTCGTTTCCGCTTTTAGGACAAGTAATGATCCTCAAAGCATTATTATTTAGCCAAAAATGAAATAAATAAATAAATAAAATTAAAATAAAAGACTTACCACTATTTGAACATGTATAGTACTTTATTATATCATATGTGACTCTCCATCAATTGGTGGCATGATCTAATGAGTTTGAGAACAAGGACTGGTTATACAAAGCATTTTCTTAGAACAAGGTTGTGCTTTAAGAATCATTACTTGTTCTCAAACTAATTGAATAGCAGTGCTATGATAACCATTACTTGTCCTAAAACTATTTGGATCACGTGTCTAATTGATGGGGACTCTCATATGATGTATTAAAGTATTATTATAATGCTTTAGTAGTGGTAAGTCTTTTTTTTTTAATTTTATTTATTTATTTATTGCCATTTTAGATAAATATTAGTGCAAAGATCATTACTTGTCCTAAAACTCTTTGGATCATGTGTCTAATTGATTGGACTCGCATATGATATATTAAAATATTATTATAATATTTAATAATGGTAAGTTCCTTTTTTTAAATTTTATTTATTGCATTATTAGACAAATATTCGCCTTCATCTATATATACCAATTGATCGGTTATTGACAAATGATGTAGTCGAGCCGAAACTACATATGTTGGCTACTAACAATATTCCAATTTATTATATACCTATCCATTGTCTGTTAGATTTGTGCAAATTGGTATTTGAGGTCTGGGGTTTGGGGTCCGTTAGACTTATGCAAAGTCATTAGGCTTCCCATTCCAACAATCGCCTTTATTTCTTTGATTTATTATCGATCATTAAGGTCCATAATTGCTCATTGTTGATGGTCGATCATCAACTTATAGTCAGCCTATGCTCATTTGTCAAGTGGTCGGTCGATTATAGAGCCGGTACACTTTGCATTATTTCGTCTCACTGATCACATATTTTTTCCAACGGTAATAAAATAAAAACTCTTAAAGTATTACTGTAGTGCTTTGAGGATCATCACTTGTTCTCAAACTCATTAGATCACGTGTCCAATTGATGGGGGCTCTCATATGATATAATAAAGGATTAATTTTATGTTTAGATGGTGTTAAGTCCCTTATTATAATTTAGTTTATTTATTTATATTTTTTAGTCAAATAGTAGTGCTTTGAGGACCATTATTCGTTTTCAAACTCATTAGATCATGTGTCCAATTGATAGAAGCTCCCGCATGATATAATAAATAATTAGTTTCATGTTTAAATGGTGTTAGGTCCCTTATTATGTTAAATTCACGACAGGGACGAATATTTAGAGAGATAGAATAATGGGAGAAGTCTTTCTACATTTCATTCATCATGATGACCTCCTTATATACAAGTAAGGTTTCTCCTTGACCTAGTCTAACAAGTTAACCTTATTCTAAAATAGTTAAAATCCCATTTTACCATAATTACAAATTCATCATAAATAACTATTACAATTATACCGAAACACCGACGTGTCCGGACCAATTGGTCCGGTCACATTCGTTCTCAATACCCCCCCCCCCCCTCTCAAGTTAGAGCATGAGGGTCTTGAATGCCTAACTTTCCAAGTAAATACTGATCTTTGCGATTTGCCCAAAGCCTTTGTAAACACATCGGCCAATTGCTCATTGGTAGACACATTCGGAAAGTATGACTCGGACTGCATGTCCAAACATAGTGATAGTCGACTTTAATGTGTTTAGTCCATTCATGAAACACCGAATTTTATGCAATACATAATGCTGCTTGACTATCACAGTACATTTTCATCGCATATTTATGTTCAACACCCAAACTATGCAAAATTCCCTTTAGCCATTTCAACTCATAGACTGTCATTGCCATTGATCGATATTCGCCCTCCGCTGACGAGTGAGAGAGCGAGAGACAATGTACTGCTTCTTGGTCTTTCATGATCCGGGTGAATTCCAAGAGAGATAAACCAACCAGTAAGTAATTTTCGAGTCAATTGACATCCAACCCAGTCCAAATCACACCATCCGTACGAATGGATATCACAATCTCTTCTCATCACAATGCCTTGTCTCGGGTTCTTCTTCAAGTAGCGCATCACCGGGAGTGCTACATTCCAGTGTGCTTCCTTTGGTTGCTGCATGAATTGGGATAGAACATGCAAGCAATACGACAACTCAGGTCTCGTAAAACTGAGGTATATTAGTCTATCAACCAGACGTCGGTATGGTTCCAGATCTCCCAATCCTTGGCTAGCACTAAACCGCGATTCTGTTCCATAGGAATATTGAGTGGTTTAGCTCGCAGCAAATTGGCTTCAGAGATTACGTCCAAGATATATTTCTGTTGATAGAGAAATAGTTCAGTCGATCCTCGTGCAACTTCAACTCCCAGAAAGTACTTCAAGAGGCCCAAATCCTTTATGTGAAAGCATGCACGTAGGTGGTCTTTGAATCGTTCAATGGCACTATGATTGTTGTAGGAGATAATCAAGTTGTCCACATAGACTAAGAAGTTAAGTTGCATACCCCCTCGGTGCATCGTGAATAGAGAGTAGTCGGTGTCACGACCCAGCTCCGTGGGCCGCGACTGGTGTCCTATCTGGACACCCCAAACAAACTCACAAGCTAACTCGTCATTTCCTAATTTACCTCAGATTTCATATTAATCATTTTAAACTGATTGGATGCAATTATTATCTTAAGCGGTCACACGTGCAACAATGTCACATCAAAGTCAGAAGGGACGGCGGAATGCACATCGCCGAATATATATACATATACAAACATACAGGCCATTTAGGCCGCATCCAAATTTGATAGATTGGCGGAATATACATCTCCAGATACATACACATGTACAGACAATTAGGCCGTCTTGGCCATAATAACAAACGGGACCGCATTAAGACGCGTATCATAAACAAACGAACGCACGCATGACCCATGACCCACATATATGACTACAAGCCTCTCGTATCGAAACGAAAATATATGACGGACGGGCCCCGTACCCCAAATAATCAAATATACAAAAACATAAACATCGCGAGAAGATAGGTACCCGGCTTATATGGCTCCCGGGACCAAAGGAGCACTCTCGATAGCGAGTGTATAGCCTACACGGGCGGACACGAATCTGTGCACGCGGGCATGAAACGCGACCCCGAAGAAAGGGGGTCGAAGACGAGAGATGTACCGAGTATGTAAAGCATAAAGTGCGAGAAATCCAAACCATAACTCGAAGTGAAAGGTATAGAAAGAGAATCCGGATCAACATACCAAAATCATGCGAAGACATATGTATATAATGCAAACGAGAAGCCATGCGTAAGGCTCGGGAACGTGGTCACCACTCCGACGCCGGTGCCACACACAACATACTCAGAAGGTTTCAAATCTCGTACATTTCCAGAACACAACATATCATATCGTCACACATATCATAAGCCATATCAGATAACTCCATAAATGGAACCCGGCCCTATGGCGAGGTCTCGGAACCGTAACACATCATACCGCCGAATATATCATAGTGCGCACGATCACTGGCCGGAGCCGGAGCCGCGAACGATATCATAGTAATAGGCACGAGCAGAGTAGTGCGGAAACCATATGCATATACACCATTAAATTCCAAGACTCGACAAATAAATGCACACGTATATATATCTATTGAGATCAGAAAGTTCAAAATAAGTATCGAGTCTGTCAGAATTAGTATACAAAAGATATGAGCCTTTAAATTTACAAAACTTTCGAAAATACTTCATAAACCATTTTCTGAAAATTTAGTATCGTTCACATTTAGGAGTCTTCAAATAACTTATGGAGCAAATCAAACGGAGCCTTAAATTCATAGGCGAAGTCCCTCTTTATATCATACCAAGGTGGATTAAGTAAGACAACGAAGGAAGTCTCGGGACTAGTGGGCCCACCTCGGGTCAAGTCGAGGTGGCGGACATAAATTACGAACATTAGACTCTATGGAGTCATCCATGTAAGTTTCAAAACGATTCTATCACATTGCGCAAAATGTGGATGTTCGAATAGCTTTCCAACAAAACATAAGAATTATAATTCAATTACATTGAATGAATAGTACCTAAAATCAAACTCGGATTTCTATGAGCAGAACAACCCCCGAGGCTCAAATCCAAACCTAGTACATCTAGGACATGCCAAGAGAAAAAAAAGGGATAGCTCTACATACCTTACTTGCGTCCTACGCTCGCTCAAACTCAACCCCATTTCCTCAGAATCTACAATTGGTCATAGTTACCAAATATGAGTTACAAGCTTTTAAGAATTCAAACTTAAGTCCATATTTGTCTACAGAAATTTAAATGACATTTCCCCTATAAATTCAACATCCCCGAGAATCATCTCGGCCCGTAATATCAACAACAACAATACCAATAACATCAACAATCATCACAAAACACACTATAACATAAATAGTCTTCTTTTCCCATAGTGCAACAACTTCCATTCCAACTTCACAATTTCAAGCTAATATCCACATTTCCATATTCATTTACTAATCAAAATCATTCCAACACAATCCGGAAGTATTCCATATCATTAAACAAAGTATTTACAAAATATACCAAAATTTCCACCAAAATTATAATTCATTTAGAACCTCTAATCTTCAACATAAATATTCGTAACGCATTTTCATCTCCCAATTTCATTAACAACAATCATAATTTGCACCTTAGCAATTCATTTTCATAATTATATAAATTTCCCATAAATCCACAAATCTTCCTACAACACTTAACCACTACTTTCCTTGCACATTTTTGGCTAACATTCTTCCATTTACTCCACAAGGTCATTACAACACAATTTACATAACAAATAGAATTTTAATCTTCCCCTTCCATTACCTCATTTTCGGCCATATGCCCACATGCACACCCACCATGCAAACTTCCATATTCCTATAAATTCTACCCATTTCTACACACTACAACATAAACAAGCCTTCATAGCATAATTAAAAGGGATTAATTCTTACCTTTTCTCTTCAACTTCTTCACTTGACCAAAGTGCGGAAACGATGAAACGGATGAATTATCTTCCGAAATAATTACACCACGTTGTAGAGGACCCTTGAATTAGTGGGAATACAACAAGAAAATAATTTTTGGAACAAGATTCCGAGGGACAAAAATTTCCTATGCCATGGCCGAATGGCTTAATTTTTTTTTGCTCTTCTTTGTTTTGTTTTTCTCCTTCTTTGTTTCTTGAAACTTCTAAGTAATAAGGCCCCTTAATATGAATTTAACACATGGGATTTGAGGGCATGGGCTTGGGCCAAGCCATTTGGCCGGCCACCCCTACTATTGGGCCTTAATTCCTCTTATATTTTTTTGTGATTTTTCCTAGCCCAATTGGTTATGGCCCCCGTTTTGTAATTCCCGAAACTAATTTTCGAAATTCCAATTTTTGCCCTTAGCCTTCCTCCGTATTTCCGCATCAATATTTTCCATGAATATCACACATGTGTTAAATAAAATAAAAACATAGCCTTATTTCTTACAAGGCAAGGTTATTCCAAATTTTTTCCAAATGCGCAAAAACGGGACATAACGATCGGAGTATGACCGTTTGAACCCATATTTCATCAATACACTTGACAATTTCCCAAACCAGCACCGTGGGGCTTGTTTCAAACCATACAAAGATTTTTGGAGTTGACACACTTGGTCCGGACCAGGCACACGGAATCCTAGTGGATATTTCATGTAAACTTCCTCCGTAAGGTCGTCCTGCAAGAAGGTATTATGAGCATCCATCTGATGCAACTCCTGATTACACGCAACCGTAACAGCCAGGAAGATTCGAATAGTTACTACCTTACCAACTGGAGCAAACGTTTCATTGAAGTCAATTCCTTCCTCCTATTTATTTCTGAAATATCGCTCAATCCCGTCAGAGTTGTATTTGATCTTGTACACCCATCGACAACTGAGTGCTTTCTTATCTAGTGGAAATATTTCTAATGTCCATGTTCCATTATCCTCCAATGCTTGGATCTCTTGCCGCATTGCCTTTCTCCAATGTTCCTTTTTCATGGCTTCCGAGAAGGTTTTTGGCCCAGTTCCTGTGCTGGTTGCTACCAGGAAATTTTTGTGCTGCAAGGAGAAATTATCACAAGATATATAGTGAGCTAAAGGATAAGGAGCACCTGAGGGTTGCTGAGGATCGGGCAGACGCGTTAATGGACTTTCTTTCCAGAATGGTTCAATGACGTAGTCGCGCAACCAAATCTATTCATGTTTCTAACGTTTATCCCGACCCAATTGTTCCTCCGGCATTATATCGTTAGCCCGGATATCTTCTTTTTGTACTTCCACCCCATTTTCTATATGTGGACAAGCATATGTCCGGTCCAATTTTGGTTGTTCTGTGGGTTCGTTATTTGTCAGTACTTCATCCATCTAGTTTGCGTTCGTTCCTACATTATCGGTCGATCTTCTCGAAGTCGTGTTGGTTTCTCTTTTCCTCCGTTTTGTCCGAGGTCACTTCTACGTTGTCAACTAAGTTACCTGATCCTACAGCAAAAGGAAGCTTAGTCTCGTAGAAGTCCATATCTCTTAAGCCTAAATATTCATCATTCTTTAAGTTATACAATCTCCAACCCTTTTGTCCATAGGGGTATCCTAAGAATACACACCTAAGACTCCTACTCTCAAATTTGTCCCTCATCCTTCCCTTTGTGTGTGCATAGCACAGTGACCCTAGTGCCCTTAAGTGTTCATAATGGGGTTCTTCCCCGTACAAAACTTCATAGGGGGTTTTCCTATTCAAAATCGAGAATGGTGTTTTATTGATTAAATACACTGCAGTCAAAACTCATCCACCCCAGAACCTGATTGGAAGATGACCCTTAAATCTTAATGTGCATGCCACATTAAGAATTTGACGGTGTTTTCTTTCGACTCTTCCATTCTACTGTGGTGTCCCTGTGCAAGATGTTTGAAAAAGAATTCCATGTTCGAAGAAGTAGTTCTTTATACATGTGAATTCAATTCCGTTATCACTTCGAACAATCTTTACCTTCTTAACGTAAACCGCCTATCTACAAAGACGAAGAAATTTTCAAGATTTGGGACACTTCTTTCTTATCGATAAAGAGAAAAATCCACATAGCTCGCGATCGATCATCCACAATAGTAAAAAATATGATGCACCACAAGATGAAGGGGTTTTATATGATCCCCATAAATCACAATGAATCATATCAAAAATATCCAAAGCTATATTATCACTTAAAGAAAAACCACTTCTTGTTTGCTTTGCCCTTTGGCATTCATCACATTATTTATCTAATCTAATACTACTCTCTTTTTGGCCTAATGCCGTAATAGACTTCGTTACTTGTGCTGAAGGATGACCTAACCGTTTGTGTCAACGATCGAACCAATCGACTGCCTCCATCTTCATAGCTCGTATCCAGAACATGACTAAAATGGTAAAGTCCACCTCATCGCTCACCCATTCCAAGCAGCTTCCTTGTGGTGGGGTCCTGTATAGAACACATAATTTTGTTAAAATTTACATCACAATCTAAATGATCAACAAGTTGTGACACATAAATCAATTTGCATGTTAAATCCGAAACAGAAAGGAAATCCTTCAACCAAATCCTATTATTTTGCTTGATTGATCCTTCTCTCGTGGCCACCGAGCTACTTCTATCGTAAGCCCAACCGGACACTCAGGAATATCCCTCTGGTCGCTCAAATCCTCCGGATTACCTGTCACGTGATTGGTAGCTCCGGAGTCAATGATCCAGGATGAGTTTTCGGCCTTACCGTCCATCTTACCATTTGGGTTTATTCCTTAAGAATTTAGCACGTGAATCACTGTTTTCCGGATCGCTTCGCTTAAATTGTGAGGTCCCGTCCTGCCTGTGTTCACTTGTCCTATCTCTGTCTGAGCTGCTTCCCTAGCAACCACTGGGTTAGCCCGGTAGTTGCCTCTTCCACGTCCGAATCCTGATCCTCCGATTTTTTCATCTCCTTTTTTATTTCTTGACCACCAATCCGGATAGCCAATAAGTTGAAAACATCCGTCCATGACATGTTCGGATCTCTTACAATGTGTGCAGAATGCACCATCGTTTTCCCCTTCACTTTGGTCACGGTGAGGGTTTCTCCCTTGCATGGAAAAAGCCATGGTTTCACAGATCTGGTCCTCCATTTTTTGAGTGATTCCTCTCACACGATCTTCTTGCAGCAGCTTCGAGTAGACTTTATTTAATGTTGGCAACAGTTCCTGGGCCAATATGTTCAACCTCGCCGTTCCATACATTGCTTTATCCAATCCCATAAGGAAAAGATGTACTTTTTCTTTTTCTATTTTGGTTTCTAGGGCCGCTCTTAGATTGCACGTGCACTTTCCACACTTGCAAGTTGGAATCTATTCGTAATTTACCAATTCCTCCAACGTCGGCGTTTCGGTATAATTGTAATAGTTATTTATGGTGAATTTGTAATTATGGTAAAATAGGATTTTAGTTCTTTTAGAATAGGGTTGCGTTGTTAGACTAGTGCAAGGATAAACCTTACTTGTATATAAGGAGGTCATTATGATAAATGAAACGAAGAAAGAATTCTCCCATTATTCTGTCTCTCTAAATTTTAGTCCCTTTCCTGAATTTAACATATTATAATCTAATTAATTAATTAATTGCTTTTTAGCCAAATAGTCTAGCCTATTTAGGACATGCTTGTCCATAGTCCATTATTAACACGGGGGATAGTTGATGATAGTTGGTGAAGTGGTTGAGCTTTCACAACAATGGACAAATTAATTAGAGATAACAATGACTGAATTGAATAACAATGCCTAAGAGTTTTAAGATATCATGGCTAAACTAGAAATGCTTTCCGTCGTTGGGGAGTGCTCTCCCGATGAAAAGCCTGAACTTTTGACCGGAAAAAGGGTTTCGAAAGGGGAGAAACTCATGAGCTTTTAGATCTTTGTAGGGAAGAAATTAGTTTTTTTTTTTAATTTCTAAATCTAGTAATTAAAATGTTGGGGGTGAGACTATTTTATATTTTCCAAGACTTTGGGGCTGGGGCAGAAGTTTTTTAAGACTTTGAGGATGGCGACTATTTTATATTTTACAAGACTTTGGTGCTAGGGTTGACAACTTCATAACTTGCTTTGCTGATGTCATAAAGGGTGGCATTTCACCTGATACTTTAAGAATGGTGGTCTTTTACCTAAGAGATAATGCTTAAAAACACACCTGAACTATCACTTTTTCGTGAATTTCCAACCTGAACGATCATGTGTGCTACTTTCCTATCTGAACTATCACCAACTATACTATCAGCTGTTTACTTTTCATACCTGAACGATGGTGATAGTTCAGGTTGGAAAAGGAAACAACTGATAGTTGAGGTGTGATTTTGATAAATAGCTGGTGATTATTCGGATAGAAAACACACGCACCTGATAGTTCAGGTAGAAAATTGACAGTGATAGTTCAGATGTGTTTTTAACCATTTACTCGAGAAAAATCCTTTCGTTATATCATTTCTTGTAACTATGTGAAGCATATCACTTGTAATAATATCTAATATACCAAACAAAAACTCGTAGTAATATCTAAAAACTTGTCGTAATATCTACCTTAGCTTTTCTCTCTTCCTACGGTCATCAACTTTTCTGTAACCAGTTATTCTGCCCGAAAAAGAAAAAAAAACTAATAAATACATTCAGTTCGTAGTAACCAGGGTTAATAGCTTCTCTCTCCCACTTCCCCTTAGTCGCTTCTCTAAACCTATCCACAATAAAACGAGATGAAATAACTAAAACGTTGTGCAAATCACAAAATTCTCAGAAATTAAAATTTCATAATTAAGTGTAGTCTTCAACATACACATAAATAAAAAGGGTATCTCATAAAAGAAACTATAGAGAAGGAGAGTTTAGGAGGGCAAAAACATAGTCTTTGTTTGATAATAATAATAATAATGGTGAGAATAGAGCAACATAAACTGATTTTTGTAGGTTGCACTCAGAGGCATAGGTGTATGTAGCATTCAAGGTGGGGGTTGAACCCCTAACTTTCAATGCGAAGCATAAATTTATATGTAAAAATTTATTAAAATTACAATAAATAATAGACATAAACCTATAAGAATCCTAAAAGATTGAACTCATAAAGTTTAAATCTGAAATCCGCTTCTAATTGCACTAGTGGGTTTAATGGAGAGATCCTCTAGAGAGAGGAAGGCTGCTGCTGGCAGCAAAGAGGAAAAGAGTGAAGAGGGAGAACTACTAACTAGAGTTAATACTTATTTTATTTGGTTAATAAAATGAATCTCAAGCATTAAATAATTATAGAGACACATGTGAGTTTTTAAGATGGGATTGGACCAAATGGATAGATGAGGTACTTGAGAGGAGCCAGTCCCGATATAAAGGTGGCATCACAAGACGTTTAATATCAGCCTAAATTAAAATACAACCCAAAATCTATTGCCAGATGTGACCGGAGTCACATGCCGGCATTATTTGAATTTTTGCGCCGGTACATCCAATAAAGGCCGACACGTTTTTCTCATTCACCCTTGCTTATGCCAACACGAGAACCCAACATTTTCTATCCTCAAATATTGCATTTTGATTTATATAAATAGGATATTTTTGTGCCACAATTTTAGGTTTTGAATGAGAAAAAAAAGTTGGATTTTGACTCATTTTATAAAAATAGTTTGTGTGTCACAACATGATAGTAATTCCCTGTGAATCATCATAACTTTTGATGGATGAGCAAAAACTTGCCTTGCCAAAAGTCCTTGAGGATTGTCCGGACTTTAGTACAAATTATGTCATAAATTTAAAAATGACTCACAATTGTAATTAAAAAAAAAATGACTCACAAGTTTTGGTGGATCTCAGAATACGAATGGTTGGGCAAAAACTTGCCTCATATATGCAAGACTTGGCGAATCATCAAGATTTTAGTACAAATTATGTCACAATTTATTACAAATTGGTTTACAAAATTCTAATGGATCGTCATAAGTTCTAATGGATTAGTGAACCTCTCCCTATATGCGGGATTTTTATTATCAAATTTGTCTTTCATTAAAACAAATAACTATGAGTATTCAAACGTAATAAAGCACATTTTTTCAAATATTATAAAGTTCAAGAAATGAATAATTTTATATTTCAAGATTCATTTATTGCAGCAAGATCGAAGGTAGCAACGCGATGTGGAAATTAAATTATGTAAAAACAGTGAACGAATGTTAAGAATTCCTTAATTTAGTTTTGATATATTTTGATAATAACCTGTTTCGAAAAGAATATTTGTCATGACACACAATTATTTGCTAGAACTCTTGAGATCCAACTTCATTTATTAACGTCAGAAGGAGCACCTAGGTCATCGATACTAATTCACTGTTAGTTTTAGACTATGTAATTCTGAATAAAAGAATCAGAATTATAGCGATGCAATTTATTAAGAAAAGAATAATAATCATAATTTAATGTCAAAACAATTGAATCTAACAAACCCGTGCTCTAAAAAATGAAATAAAAGCACTACGCATCATTAGTACATGGAACGAATGATGAAACGGGAAGTTAAGTCCATCAAAAATCAGAATTATATCCCAACGATTGTGTTTTTAGCTTGAACATATCCTTTGAGAAAGATAATTTTAAGAAAATAATTATGACTTTTTTTTTATGATATAAATGATTATATATTTTGGACTAAATCTAAAAATTAAAAATATCCATCCAATAATATGACTGGGAGGCAGCAGTAATGTATACGCAGCAAATAAAAACAAATTTAAAACATATGAATTACTGCTCCATACAAAAAAGGCTATGAACAGGTTCATAAATATGATTATGTGAGCAATTGGCAAGTTAATTGGAAAAAGTGTTCTGCCATAGTCATAATAATAAATGACCCCACTTGTCATTAAAAAAAAAAAAATGACCCCACTTAAAATCAATGCGGCTATATCAAAGGGCTAAAAAGTCAGCACAGTAAAAACTAATAAATCATGTACAACAATCAACTTATTTGGAGTAATTACCTAAATACCCTAAAATAATTTAAAAAACACTTAGCAATCATGTCGACGATCCCGACATGAACTCCTCTCTTCTATAATAGTATAAAAATAAGGTGCCGTTTGGTTTGGATTTTAGGAGATATAATTGTCACATAGTAAACGTTTATAAAATACATGGTTGAGATTTGAGGAGATTGAATGATCAGCATATGGATGTGAACTTGAAATTATGATTCGAAACCAATGATTTGGGTAGAAGCTGATTTGAAGTTGAAAATGTGCTTGGACATGTAATTTAAATTTTGAAATTTGTACTTTTTCTCATAAATATGAAAACGCCACTATAATTGAAAACTATCAAACTTCTCCAACTATTATACAATCTTACCAAGTGAGCAAACCATAGTTCATAAACAAGATATTGGAATATTCTGAGGTGCCACATTAATAAATCGCATATCTCCATGTTCCTTTTATAAATAAAAACTTGAGATTACGTGTTATTACAAACTTTTAAATACACATAATTTTATAATGACTCATTGGTCCAATAAACCAACAATAGCAGTAACTAGTTATTCTTTAATATAACTCTCACATGGTACGAGCAATCTCTTCACGGTGAGCATGGGTCATTCTTTGTGAAATTTAAAATCGAATTTAAATTATGGGTCTTTTTTTGCAAAATTAAAATTATGGATCAAGTTTTAAATTTCCAAAAAATTAAAATCACAAATTTGGAATTGAAATTCTACCTTTTAGGTGAATTTGTGTTTAAAATCAAAGTTTCAAGCTAAAGTTTAATTTATTCAAAATGTCATAAGCAAACACAAATTTCAAATTTGACGTGCAAGTTACATGTCCAAACACCTCTTAATTTTCATGTAGGAACCGACATTATTTAATACTCTCTCCGTTCAATTTAACTGTCACTTTAGCTCTGTTTATGCCCATTAAGAAAATAATAAATATAATGTTTAGTTTACTAAGTTACCCCTATTTAATAAAGGTGGACTGATTTTTCCTCTTAAATATTGTGCATACTTCTTTAATGTTAAGGGTATATTGTCAATTTAAATTTTGAATTCC
This sequence comes from Lycium ferocissimum, assembly GCF_029784015.1. Classification (NCBI taxonomy): domain Eukaryota; kingdom Viridiplantae; phylum Streptophyta; class Magnoliopsida; order Solanales; family Solanaceae; genus Lycium; species Lycium ferocissimum. The sequence goes on from NW_026716097.1 coordinate 18,874, forward strand.
TATGACACTTATATTAAAACAAAATTTTTGAGCTAAACGACACTTAAAATGGCATGGAGTGAGCATAATGTTTTAACCAGATATATAACTCATAGCTTAATTCATCATACACTGGGAGTGGGAGATATGATCGTTTGAAGTTAGTGTTAGGGGCTCTTGACCAAAAGGACACTTTCCAAACTTAATTAGGTAATTAAAGCGTAAATGGTCAAAAACATACCTAAACTATCAGGTGAGCGAGTTTCCTACCTAAACTATCACCAATTATTTATCAAATCACACTTCAACTATCAGTTGTTCCGTTTTCCTACTTGAACTATCACCATCGTTGTTCACTTGGATAATGTACCATATTAAAATGACCTACAAAGCTACAATAACACTTAACTGTCTTCAAGAATCTTACTTGTATAATATAAATGATACATGTTGAAGTCGGCTCTATCAATTCTCGTAGAACTTAAAGCAACCAAATTCCTGTCGACAGATATTTCAAATACTCGTAATTTAATTTCTGCACATTGACAATGTGTAGTCTTTTTACATCATCAAGTTAAAATGAGTAACTGTCTATTGTAATCCTAAATTTGGTAATTATTAAGAATATAGTAATTAACGTGCTAAAAGAACAATAACTATGCCTCAATCCCATGCGAATTCGGATTTCGGCTTCATCACGCTACAAAGAATATAGTAATTAACCCGTAGCTAATAGGATTTTTTTATTACCCGTCTCTAACCTCGTCATTAAATAGGATTAGAAATGAATTTTTATGTTCAAGGCGAAGTTATCCGTAGCTAATTCTTGCTTTTTGTAGTGGATCAATCCTCGTAGATCATGATGCTTCATATTTAATCGGCTATAACCCGTTAAAATATACTAGTATTACTGATAACGTAAAAACTATTCACATCACACTCTATATAATGTGCTTGAGCTCTTACTCCATTTGCTTCAACCAACTCAAGTAGCATGAAGAAACTTCCTTTTTTCTTCTTCTCATTTTGCTACTTGAAATAATTTCTGTTGAATCCCAAAGTCCAGCACTCTTGAAATATGTGCTTCAATGGCCACCTACATTCTCTATTAAACTGAATTCTCAAGAAGAAGGTAGGTGCAAAGAACCAATTACTGAACATGAATTTACACTCCATGGCCTTATGCCTGCAGACGGAGAAGGACATAGCATTGCATGCGACCCCGGCGAAGACCTAGATTGGGATGAACTGGTACATATATAAACACTTGTTATTAAACTGTATTGGAAAAAAAAAAACTTTGAACCAGTAAGTTAGACTAATTCCTGAAACAGAAAATAGAATCTGTCCAGTTTCTGCAAAACTGTAGAAAACGAAATTAACAGAAACTAAAAAATAATGTGAACAGTATGTTAAATTATATAGAAGATCAAATCGAGCCCAATGAATTCCCAGTGTGTCCTTAAGGAAATTATTCCCCTTAATGTACCCGAGGTATTGAAATCTTTCCTCCCAGGATAGAACGATTTACTTACCAAAATAGCGGTACAACAAATTCCGATGACTATGAACCACTCGAAGGGAGTATATCACACGAGAGTTTTTAAGAAGTGCAGAGAAAGAAGAAGAAGAATATCAGAAAATTTCGTAAGTAAATATTCTAAGGACCAACGAAAATATATAGCCATTGAAGTTTGCAACCTTTTGGGAAAAGGTTAAGCAGGAGGAAACTTTTTAAGGAAAAAGGTTTGCAACCTTTAGGAAAAATTAATATTTAAAAACGGTCCAAGAAATTCGTATTATTTAAATTAATCCTGGCCACGTGGATCCGGGTCCCTAACGGGGCAGGATCTGGAAATTGTAATTAATTACTTAAATAAATAATAATTAATATTTAAAGGAAATTTGGTCCAAGAAGATTATCAATCAATCAGATTATTTGACCGAACTTTATTGTAACCGAGCAACATAAGCCAATTAATGACGACGGCTCGAGGGGAGACCCTCTTCTTGACCCTTTAGCAATTCCCCCCTCGTGACTTAAGAAGGAGTGATTTCTAAACGTGTAGTCCTATAGACACACTGTCTGGTCATGTTCTGCCAGACTTAGATAATCATTAAAAAACTTTAATGCTTTATTAACTCATTAAAAATCCTTAAGGTTTTATCCTCGTTTCTAAACATTGTCTTCATCACGAGAATGGGTTGAGTTATTTGACAATGTTGAACCGTCATTCATAACTTTGTTTGATCTCTTTGGACCTAGCTCTTGGAATCTCCAGTCTACTAGGTAGAGTTACCACCATGATGTCTTGTCCTAGGCCTTAACCCCATTCCCCTCGATGATCTTTCAACAGCCTCTCTAGATAGTCCTTTTGTTAGCGGATCCGACATGTTATCTCTTGACTTTACGTAGTCAATAGTGATAACACCACTAGAGAGTAGTTGTCTAACGGCATTATGCCGCCATCGAATGTGACGCGATTTTCCGTTATACATAACGCTCCCTGCCCTACCTATTGCCGCTTGGCTATCACAATGTATGCATATAGGTGCCAAAGGTTTGGGCCAAAATGGAATATCTTCCAAGAAATTTCAGAGCCATTTAGCTTCTTCACCGGCCTTGTCTAAAGCTATAAATTCAGATTCCATTGTAGAGCGGGCGATGCGTTTCTGTTTTGATGATTTCTAAGACACTGCTTCTCCACCAACAGTGAAAACATATCCACTCGTGGATTTAACTTCAGATGATCCGGTGATCCAGTTTGCATCACTATATCCCTCAATTACTGTGGGATATTTACTATAATGCAAAGCATAGTTTTGGGTGTGTTTCAAATACCCCAAGACTCATTTCATTGCCATCCAATGAGTTTGATTGGGATTACTCGTGAATCGACTTAGCTTGCTAATAGCACATGCTATATCTGGTCGAGTACAATTCATAATATACATCAAACTTCCCAAAACTCGTGCATAGTCCAATTGTGAGTCATTTTCACCTTCATTCTTTTGAAGCACAAAACTTACATCAATTGGAGTCTTTGCAATATTGAAATTTAAATACTTGAACTTGTCAAGTACCCTTTCAAAATAATGTGACTGTGATAATGTTAGACCTTGTGGAGTTTTTTGGATCCTAATTCCTAAGATCAAGTCAGCAACTCCTAAGTCTTTCACGTCAAATTTGCTAGCAAGCATACGCTTCATAGCATTTACATTGGCAATATCTCTACTCATTATCAACATGTCATCCACATATAAACAAACAATGACTTCATGATTTGGAGTATTTTTAATGTAAACACATTTGTCACATTCATTAATCTTAAATCCATTTGCCGACATTGTTTGGTCAAAATTCGCATGCCATTGTTTGGGTGCTTGTTTAAGTCCATAAAGTGACTTAACAAGCTTGCACACTTTCCTTTCTTTACCAGGAACCACAAAACCCTCAGGTTGTTCCACGTAAATTTCTTTCTCCAATTATCCATTTAGCAAAGCTGTCTTGACATCCATTTGATGGATTTCAAGACCATATACCAGTGCGACTAACACCCGAATAGATATTATCCTTGTTACTGGCGAGTATGTGTCAAAGTAATCAAGGCCTTTTTTTGTCTATAACCTTTGGCCACAAGTCTTGCCTTATATTTGTCAATAGTGCCATTAGCTTTCATTTTCCTTTTAAAGATCCATTTTGATCCTAAAGGTTTATTTCTAGGAGAAAGATCAACCAATTCCCATGTATGGTTGTTCAAAATTGAGTCAATCTCACTATTAACTGCCTCTTTCCAAAATGCTAAATCAGAAGAAGACATCGCTGCTTTAAATGGTTGAGGCTCATTTTCAAGCAAAAATGTCACAAAATCTAGTCCAAAGGAAGTAGATGTCCTTTGACCTTTGTATGCCTTGGATCCTCTTCACTTGGTGTACTTTCCTTTGGTTCTTCCAAATGTCGCTTAGATCTTTCACTTGACGACTCACATTGATTTTATACGGATAAATGTTTTCAAAGAATTCAGCATTATCTGATTCAATTCCCGTATTAACATGAATTTCGGGATTGTCCAATTTGTGAACGAAAAACCGACAAGCTTTGCTGTTTGTAGCATAGCCAATAAAAACACAATCCACAGTTTTTGGTCCGATTTTTACCCTTTTGGGTAAAGGAACTGGGACCTTTGCTAAACAACCCCACGCTTTGAAATATTTCAAGTTGGGTTTTCTTCCTTTTCATAGTTCATATGGAATAGATTATGTTTTGCTATGGGGCACCCTGTTGAGTGTTCGATTAGCTGTGAGGATAGCTTCCCCCCACAAGCTCTGCGGTAAACCGGAACTTATTAATAAAGCATTCATTATTTCCTTTAATGTTTGATTGTGGTCTGTAGGGGGCAGTAGTTTGATGAATAATTCCATATTTTAAACATATTTCTGCAAAAGAAGATTCGTATTCTCCACCCCTATCACTTCTAATCATTTTTATCTTTTTATTCAATTGATTTTCCACTTCGTTCTTGTATTGCTTAATGTCACGCCCCAAAACCCACCCTAGACGTGACCGGCATCCGACGTCATGAACAACATCGGAAGAACCTAAACGATACAATAATAACACTTGAACCCGCCAGGTTCAACATTCGCCTCCAACAGTTTATAAAGTAAATGTAACAAATCATGAATATATAAATTAAATTAGCGGGAAGTCTTTATTCACCAAATACTTAGTCAAACGTAATAACGTGCCCGAGAGTTAATCAATAACTCAACATCTACCCACAAGAACGTATACTATGGAGCTTCTAAGATAATGATGAATGTCTAAATCATCGGGACGCGACCCCAAACAAAAAGGCGAAGAGTAAAGATAGAATGGTGCCCCACGAACAATCATGTGGGCTCACCGAATAGTCTCGAAGCAAGTTCTCTTAAGTCGTAGGCGTATCACGAACCCGCTCCTCAATGATACCTAACATACCATCAAAAACAACAATGGTATGCCTGAGTACTGGGTACTCTCGATGAGTGTCTGGGACAACAAATATTATAAAAATAAAATATAATAATACATAAAGAAATCGATTCGAGAAGATGGCATAAAAACAAGTCATTCCACTTTTTGATTCTTAATATCATTTGTTAAACAATTTACAAAACCATTACTCAATATAAGACAAGTAATTAGCATGTGTATCTTAATAAGAATTATCAAAACCGATTATAAAGTCTTTTGTCAAGTTACAACTTTCAAATATGCCTTTCAAATTGATCAATTAAGACGAGTCATCAACAATTCCATAAGAGAATAAGAATGTCACACATGCCAATACGAGCCCAAGAATAAGTCACATCGAGGGGATCACCATAGGGTTCCCTTGTAGCAACAAGACCACACCGGATTATAAAATCCTCGGTGACCACTCATCCTCCCGAATGGCTAGGCATAAACACACCCGAATATGAAATCCTCGGTGACCACTCATCCTCCCGAATGGCCAGGCGTAAGCACACCGGAATATGAGATCCTCGGTGACCACTCATCCTCCCGAATGGCTAGGCATAAGCACACCGGATTATGAGATCCTCGGTGACCACTCATCCTCCCGAATGGCTAGGCATAAGCACACCGGATTATGAGATCCTCGGTGACCACTCATCCTCCCGAATGGCTAGGCATAAGCACACCGGATTATGAGATCCTCGGTGACCATTCATCCTCCCGAATGGCTAGGCGTAAGCACACCAACAGAGTTCATAGCATAAAAGTCGAGTTGCCAATTCATCTCAAGGTAGTCACATCACCAGTTTACCATTAAGGTTCGTTATGCCATATCGTAAAGATAAATCGTTTCAAAGAATGTCCCGAAAACGTTTCACTTCTTTAAACAAGTTTCAATTTCACAATTCGTAATAACATACTTTTATGAGTCAACAACCTTTCAAGTAACTAGTTAAATCATCATCAGAGAATTCCAATATCATTACCAATCATTATCCTTCATTATTAAGCATCTCTTATAGAGGAAGACATTCATAATATCATATACATATATAGGGTTTGTTACAATCTAGGTTTAATGTGGGTTTGTCCCCTCACACACATTAACCACCATGTAGTCATGAATTGGAGTTCAAGAACCATGAGAAGAATTACTTTCCTTTCATTCATTAAAGAATCTTCAATAAAATTAATACTTCTAACAATGGTTTCAAAAGTGATTTTAAAAGAGACATACAAATCACAACCCAAGAGTTCGTAAAAACCGATAGAAACAGTATGTTCAAAAGAGACATACAAATCACCTTTATAGTTAAAAAGAATTTTTTTTTTTTTGAAGAGACATACATTCAAAATAAGGTTTTTAAAAGGGAGACATACCTTAATTTGTTAAACAAGGTTTAACAACTCACTTTTCTAATGAAGAATACCCAAACCCTAGCTTGAATTACTTTGGAAGGAGTTATGTTGCAACCCTTTTTAGGGTTCTTGAAGCAGGACTTGTTATTATTGACTTTAGGGTGATTTTTTCGTGACTAGGGTTGTTGGGGAAATAAACCCCAAGCTTAAATATAACTTAAAACGCGTAACCGACTTTTTGACCCCGAAACCGGCCTCGCTATGCGATGGTTTCGCGACGCATGGCGATCGCACAACCATCTGCAGGTCAATATTCGGAGAAGGGGTTTTTTGTGCGATCGTCGCGCGACGATGTCCATCGCACGCGCCACGAAACTCCAACGTGTGTCGAGTTCGCATTAGTATTCGGTAAAATGGGCATAACTTCTTGTACGTAGCTCTTATCGGGTGGGCGACCTACCATTGGAAATCTATTTCAAAGATCTACAACTTTTGTTCAGAAGTTTTTCCAAATTCGTAACAAATCTTTCATGAAAATCGCCTGAAGATTTAGACTACCAAAACTTAGGCGAATTTAAGAGCCCTTAAGAACTTTAATTGTTGGTTTGACTTCAAAACGACCATCTTCCACCTGAACTCATCAAGAATTGATTCATATAGATATAATATCATGTTAACACTATATTTTCACATATTTACACCTAACCCAAATTTACGGGGTGTTACATTATCCCCCCTTAAGATCATTCGTCCTCGAATGAGGCTTATGGCCTAAGATTTTCGCTAACCCTCAAACTTTCGAATTATCACTAGTGCTTCTTTACGTGGTAAGATATCACAAACAAAACTCATATAATGTGGTAACAATAACCATATGGTCCTCGCAGACTCCCACAACAACCAAACGAGCCTAAGCATGGAATAAGGGATTTACACCCATAGCCTACCTCGAGATTTAACGATATTACTATTTCAATCTATATCTGGGTTCACCTAGAACCGCTAGCATAGCCATTTCAATCTAGGACTGTATAACACTTGGTAAGCCAGTCTGTACCCATAATTACCTCAAAGTACTCTATTCTTATTTCCAACAAATCAGACGTAGTCTCACGATTCTTAACCACACCACGCAATATTATAGATCCTAGGAGTAATATCGAGGAACTAACTGTTTGGGTTCTCTACCATAGTCGAGGACAAAGCACAGAGTTTTATAATGAAGAGTCAAACTTGAATCGGTCAACGGATACGCCTTAAGAGAACGTATAGTTACAATACCTGTGCCCACGTCATCAGGGTCTTCAGCCGCCTCTCTACGAGTCAAACCATAAAGTCGAGCTTGTCCCCCATTAGCGGTGTTAGCAACCGCTTTACCAGCCCCATTACCACGAGCATTAGGAGTGTTGTTGACATTACCATTAGGTGAATTATTCCGCTGGCCAGAAGAGTTAGGCATTTCACGAAGCCACTTCCTACAATATTTCTTGATGTGACCCCTTATACCACAATGGTGACAAATAGGATCGTTCCATCCAGATGCTTGTCGGTTACTACCGTGTGAATATCCATTTTGATTACCGTTCCTCTGACTTTGTCCACCAGATGGAACACCCCCATTAAACTGAGAAATAGACTGCTGAGGTGCAGAATTACCTTTCCGTTTCCCTCCATCATACGAACCAGTGAAACCACCCGTAGATCGGGCCTTCTTACTTTGTTCCCTTTCAAGCATCTCTTCACCCTTCCAATTCTCTTGTTGTTCAGCAAACCCGACCAGAGATGAGAAAGTGCAAGTAGGAGACATAGCAACAGCAGCACATGCAGACTTGATACGTGGTACCAAGCCTTTCACAAAGCGAGTCAACTTATGCTTTTCAGTCGGAATCATGTATAAAGCATACTTTGACAGACGAGTGAACTCCAGACTATACTCACGAACCGACTTGTTACCCTGCTCTAGCTTTTCAAACTTCGTAGCCATAGCAATTCTTTCCTCATCAGACAAAACCCTTCCATGAACGCCTCTTCAAATTCAGCCCATGTCGAGCTAAACGTTGTCACCTCTCTCGTATTCCCACATCTCAAACCATACGTGAGCAACATCCTTCAATCGATACGAAGCAAGCCTCCACGCCTTCGAATCCCGGGCATCCATTGCCCTCAATGCCTTAAAGGTCTCATCTAAAAGTGTCGGGGGTCGTCCACCTCTCGTGACCCAAAGAACTCGCGCTTTAAGTTTAGGAACCGCTAAATCCGCTCCACCACGAGGTCCCACACCTCCACGCTGTTGTTGAGCCGCAACCAAAGCAGTCAACATTTGAATAGCTACTTGCATAGTACCAATTTCAGGCACACCCGCAAAGAGGAATGAGCAGAGCAAGGCGGGGGGTGGTGCTTGATCTCCAGCCTCGTTTTCATTACCAGCATTCGCGCCCCTAAGATTTCGGTTAACTTTTGCGGGACGTCCGCTACCGCCTTTGGATCGCGCTAGAGTCATTTCGCAAGGCACGAATTAATGAGCGAATTAGAATGATCCTAAAAAAAGGACTTTAAGCTCTACCAAAGACAATCTAGAATCAAGGAAAATAGGAAACGCCTATAAATGTCCTGGGAGTTTCTCAATCATGCAGGTGATCAGGCTGCACAAGGAAAACTCCACTAGACACACTACGTGACACCGACAATAATCCTAGGACGTATTTAAACCTAGGCTGCGATACCAATCTTGTCACGCCCCAAAACCCCGCCTAGACGCGACCGGCATCCGACGTCATGAACAACATCGGAAGAACCTAAACGATACAATAATAACACTTGAACCCGCCAGTTCAACATTCGCCTCCAACAGCTTATAAAGTAAATGTAACAAATCATGAATATATAAATTAAATTAGCTTTAAGTCTTTATTCACCAAATACTTAGTCAAACGTAATAACGTGCCCGAGAGTTAATCAATAACTCAACATCTACCCACAAGAACGTATACTATGGAGCTTCTAAGATAATGATGAATGTCTAAATCATCGGGACGCCCCCGAAACAAAAAGGCGAAGAGTAAAGATAGAATGGTGCCCCACGAACAATCATGTGGGCTCACCGAATAGTCTCGAAGCAGCAAGTTCTCTTAAGTCGTAGGCGTATCACGAACCCGCTCCTCAATGATACCTAACATACCATCAAAAACAACAATGGTATGCCTGAGTACTGGGTACTCAGTGAGTGTCTCGGGGACAACAAATATTATAAAAATAAAATATAATAATACATAAAGAAATCAGTTCTGAGAAGATGGCATAAAAACGGTCATTCCACTTTTTGATTCTTAATATCATTTGTTAAACGCTTTACAAAACCGTTACTCAATATAAGACAAGTAATCGGCATGTGTATCTTAATAAGAATTATCAAAACCGATTATAAAGTCTTTTGTCAAGTTACAACTTTCAAATATGCCTTTCAAATTGATCAATTAAGACAAGCCATCAACAATTCCATAAGAGAATAAGAATGTCACACATGCCAATACGGCCCAAGAATAAGTCACATCGAGGGGATCACCATAGGGTTCCCTTGTCACAAATAAGACCACACCGGATTATAAAATCCTCGGTGACCACTCATCCTCCCGAATGGCTAGGCATAAACACACCTGAATATGAAATCCTCGGTGACCACTCATTCTCCCGAATGGCTAGGCGTAAGCACACCGGAATATGAGATCCTCGGTGACCACTCATCCTCCCGAATGGCTAGGCATAAGCACACCGGATTATGAGATCCTCGGTGACCACTCATCCTCCCGAATGGCTAGGCATAAGCACACCGGATTATGAGATCCTCGGTGACCATTCATCCTCCCGAAGGGCTAGGCGTAAGCACACCAACAGAGTTCATAGCATAAAAGTCGAATTACAATTCATCTCAAGGTAGTCACATCACCATTTACCATTAAGGTTCGTTATGCCATATCGTAAAGATAAATCGTTTCAAAGAATGTCCTGAAACGTTTCACTTCTTTAAACAAGTTTCAATTTCCACAATTCGTAATAACATACTTTGGGCGAGTCAACAACCTTTCAAGTAACTAGTTAAATCATCCATCAGGAGAATTCCAATATCATTACCAATCATTATCCTTCATTATTAAGCATCTCTTATAGAGGAAGACATTCATAATATCATATACATATATAGGATTTGTTACAATCTAGGTTTAATGTGGGTTTGTCCTCACACACATTAACCACCATGTAGTCATGAATTGGAGTTCAAGAACCATGAGAAGAATTACTTTCCTTTCATTCATTAAAGAATCTTCAATAAAATTAATACTTCCAACAATGGTTTCAAAAGTGATTTTAAAAGAGACATACAAATCACAACCCAAGAGTTCGTAAAAACCGATAGTAAACAAGATGTTCAAAAGAGACATACAAATCACCTTTATAGTTAAAAAGGATTTTATTTTTTTTGCAGAGACATACATTCAAAATAAGGTTTTTAAAAGGGAGACATACCTTAATTTGTTAAACAAGGTTTAACAACTCACTTTTCTAATGAAGAATACCCAAACCCTAGCTTGAATTACTTTGGAAGGAGTTATGTTGCAACCCTTTTAGGGTCTTGAGGCTTGGGACTTGTTATTATTGACTTTAGGGTGATTTTTTCGTGACTAGGGTTGTTGGGGAAATAAACCCCAAGCTTAAATATAACTTAAAACGCGTAACCCGACTTTTTGACCCGAAACCGGCCTCGCTATGCGATGGTCGCGTGACGCATGGCGATCGCACGACCATCTACAGGTCAATATTCAGAGAAGGGGTTTTTGTGCGATCGGCGCGCGACGCATGTCCATCGCACGCGCCTGAAACTCCAACGTGTGTCGATTCTGCATAGTATTCGGTAAAATGGGCATAACTTCTTGTACGTAGCTCTGTTTGGGCTGGGCGACCTACCATTGGAAATCTATTTCAAAGATCTACAACTTTTGTTCAGGAAGTTTTTCCAAATTCGTAACAAATTTTCATGAAAATCGCCGTAAGACAGACCTACCAAAACTTAGGCGAATTTAAGAGCCCTTAAGAACTTCAATTGTTGGTTTGACTTCAAAACGACCATCTTCCACCTGAACTCATCAAGAATTGATTCATATAGATATAATATCATGTTAACACTATATTTTCACATATTTACACCTAACCCAAATTTACGGGGTGTTACACTTAAATGCATCAATTTCTTCATCCTTACTACTAAGCAAATACACATAACAATAGCGAGTGCAATCCTCAATAAAAGTTATAAAATACTTTTTCCCACCGCGAGATGGTATTGACTTCATATCACATATATCTGTGTGGATTAAGTCTAAAGGATCTGAACTCCTATCAATAGATTTATATGGATGTTTAACAAATTTAGATTCAACACAGATTTCACATTTTGATTTATTACACTCGAATTTAGGCAATACTTCTAAATTAATTAATTTTTGCAATGTTTTGTAATTGACATGTCCTAAACGAATATGCCATAATTCATTCAACTCCAATAAATAAGCAGAAGCTGGAACTTTATTAATACTGTCAACAACCATTACATTTAGTTTGAAAAGGCCCTCTGTGAGGCAGCCCTTTCCAACGTACATTTCGTTTTTGCTAATAACTACTTTCTTAGATACATAAACACATTTGAACCCATTCTTAACAAGAAGTGAAGTAGAAACTAAATTCTTCCTAATAGTTGGAACATGAAGAACGTTGTTGAGCGTCACCACCTTGCCGGAAGTCATCTTTAGGAATATCATCGCATAACCCTCAATCTTGGCTATTGCAGTATTTCCTATGGAAAGCTCTTCTTCGGGACCAGCAGTGGAGCAAGTAGCAAATTCTTCTTTGACAGCACAAACATGTCGAGTGGCTCAAGAGTCAATCCACCACTCCTTCGGATTTCCAACTAAGTTACATTCCGAGAGCATTGCACACAGATAGTCAATGTCATCATTCTTCTCCACCATGTTGGCTTGTCCTTTTTTCTTGTCCTTTTTCAGGGGACGACAATCTGGGGCTTTGTGGCCATGTTTCCCACAATTATAGCAGTTTCCCTTGAATTTTTTCTTATTATGCTCCTTACTCTTTCCAAAAGGTTTCGTCCTTTTCTTATTCTTTGGAGCAGCTTCTTCAACGATGTTCGCTCCGATAATCGTCAAATTTCCACGCGACTTCTTTTTATCAACTTTATTATCTTCCTCAATATTCAAGCGAATCACAAGATCTTCCAGCGACATTTCCTTACGCTAGTGTTTCAAATAGTTCTTAAAGTCTCTCCATGAAGGAGGCAACTTCTCAATCACAGCAGCCACTTGAAATGCCTCGTTGATCACCATACCTTCAGCAATAAGGTCATGGATAAGGACTTGGAGTTCTTGAACTTGGGTTCCAATAGTTTTACTATTTGTCATCTTGTAGTCAAGAAACTTGGCAACCACGAATTTTTTCAAGCATGCATCTTCAGTTTTATACTTTTTTTCGAGTGCAAGCCATAATTCTTTTGAAGTTGGCAGAACTGTAGACATTATACAGATCATCATCTAATGCACTAAGGATGTATCCTTTGCACACAAAATCTGCATGCTTCCAAGCCTCAGTAATCATAAAGAGCTGGTTTTCAGGCATTCCTTCCTCAGTAACAGGAGGATTTTCGTTTGTGAACTTCTGCATGCCTAGAGTGGTCAGCCGTAAGAACATTCTTTCGCCATCCTTTGAAGTTGATGCCGAAAACTTCCCCGATTTCTCTCGCAAGTGCCATCGCGTGTGCAGCATTTGGACGGCTTGACGACACAACATCTGTCGTCCCAACAGTCGCACCAACAGTAGTACCAATAGTATTACCAACAGTCGCACCAACAGTCGCAATTCCGTTAGGAGCATTAACATCACTTTCTGTTTCCATTCTTCACAAAATAATTGACAAACTGTTTAATAATTAGCAAATGAAATAGAACAGTAAGCGAAGAAGACATATATTTTTCAAATTGATTCAGAATCTGTTTCACGATGAAGTTTTTTTGTTCTTCAAATCGCTTCACTGTTATGAACTTTAATAATCCAACGAAGTTTTTATGTTCTTCAAGTTGGACTACAAAAATTCCAACGGAGTAGAAAACCAGAAGGTTTTAGTCTCTAAAACAGAATACAGATTAATATAAATATATAAACAGTAATTTCCTTAAGATTGTTATTAACGGGTCAGGATCTGGGTCCTAACGGATCAGGATCTGGAAATTGTAATTAATTACTTAAATAAATAATAATTAATGAATAATTAAAATTAAAGGAAATTTAGTCCAAAAAGATTATCAATCAATCAGATCATTTGATCGAATCCGAATCCGAATCCAAAGCCGAAGCCGAAGCCAAGCCAAGCAACAGCGACGGCGTGAGGGGAGACCCTCTTCTTGAAATTTGTAATAACTAAAAGTTATTATATAGCACTATAAAAAAATTCAATGCAAAATCTTTTAAAAAATAATGTAAAAGGACTTGTGGTTACATATGCGTGATAACTGCGACCATGTTTTATGAACTATTGCTATTATTTTTTGGAGAAAAGAGAGTGAGTTTGGTTCAACATCAAATTTTACGTGTTATATTTATTCTTTTGTTGAGAAATTTGTGAACTTACCTATAAATAAGATAACTTTTAAATTAAAAAAATTACACTTTAAACTAATGTTAATAGATGCTAATTCTAATTAATAAGACAAAATATACTAAAATATGAAAAGTTTAGTTGCTTTTCTTAATTTATATTTTCCTTTTCCTTTCAACTTGAATGTGAGAAAATGACATTTCTTTTCCTTTTTCTTATTGAAGTGGAACCTTTTTAAAAAAAAATTACGTTATTATAACATTATAATTATGCTATCAATCCCAAACAAATTAGTATCAGCTAAATTTAAACAATTAAATCATATCCCAGCGCAACAATGTAGCTAATAATTTTGTCCTTTCCCCTTATATTTTTTTTGAAGGATCAATTTTGAAATTTAATTTCTATTGTATAATTGTGTTAAAGAAATCATACCTAAATTTACCAAATGAGTTCTTAAAAGTTATTATCATCATTTTAGATTATTCTTGCACATAGTAGTTCATGTTAGATGACATCATTAACATTCACAACTTTTTAAGCTTTTTAATGATGCTAAAAGTTTGCCACATTTACTAAATTGTTTGTGACTATTTAAGTAAAAAAGGAATAAAGTAGGGCTAAAAATAAGACATAAAAAGAGTTATAGTACATACTTTACCTACAAAAAGTTGATCTTAGGGGCTATGTAAAAAGGGTTTGGAAGATTTTTATTTACTGAAAGACACTTTGCTTGCAAAGTAAGAAATAACAAATGTAAGGACATATGTGGAAAAACAAGTCCTTTTGGTTGGTAAACTTCACAACCAGAAAGTTAGAGAAATCTTAGAATACTTTTATGTATATCATGTTTTTTAAGCACCGTTCCAGCTTTAGTGATGAAATAGTACCAATAGTTAGTTTACAAATGTTCTCTTTATGGAACCTACATTGGCCTACGTCCATGTAGGCGGATATTAGGAACGAACAAACCACAAGTTAGGCTCTCCCTCACTCCAGAAACAATTGGTGAGCTTTGCATTATTTTGTGGTCAATTAGATTATGGTATTGTATTGCACATATTATTATTTGTCAGTATTTCAAAAGTTATTTTAAAGTTATATTAGAGCTAAACATTCATTCAGGTGATAAGTTTGGAACACATAGTTGTATTTGAAAGATATTGTATATATAGTCGCATAAGAATGACAGAGCTAAAAAGTTTAGATAGAGCAGAAGGTTTGCTCGATCAAGTTAAGGCATGATTGCCGATCACAACTCGTTTAGAAAACAGGTTGTGATAGAAAGTGCTTAAACGTGTGTGATTGAAATACGATGAAAAGACCATACACGATAATTTTTCATTAAAACATACATGAACTTGGTACCAGATTAAAAGAGGGTCAACGTGTCACAACTTATTTAGTGTGCTAACGGCTACTAGTGGCCAAGAACACAATATTATAAGTTACCCTTTAAGAAAGGCAACACTTTATTATTATGTGTGACACTAATTCCTTAATCTCTTTTAATTAATCCATAATGATCTCTTGTTCAAGCAAAGCTTCAGTTAGAGTTTTTGCTTTCTCGGTGTAAGTTGCTTCAGCTTCATTTGAAATTTTATCAAAACAAGGCTTAGTGCATAGGAACTTTCTTTGGATTTTGCTACAATGTCCATCAGTAAACCTCTCCTTGATGCAATATTTTCTGCATGACGAATCGATAAAGCATAATCCAGGGAAAGTCTTGCTTGGTGCTTTGCAAATGCACTGAGCTTGAACCTCTACAAACCATTCACAAGTACTTAGAAATGTTAGAAGAATAAAAAATCAAAAGAAATATTCACTACTAAAAATAGAAATTAGCGATAGACAAATTTTGTAGTTAAACAACAAAATGCATTGTTAATCCTATTTAGCAACAGATAAACTAAGAGCTATTTAGTGACTGACTAGCGACGAGCTTCGTAGCTAAATCCAACTTTTTTATGTAGTGATTGCTTGTATGCCATTTAGAGGAATACAATAAACAAGCGTTTTCAGGATACTTCAAAGTCACCAATCATATCTACATAACTTTTGAACTGTGAATAAATTTAATGTCCTTAAAAAAAAAATTACTATTGGATACTCTTTCGAGGAATACATACAAGTTTCGTCACGATTAATTTCTCCAAGCCAATACAAGAAACCATTGAAATAGAGTACTATTACGGATTATTTTTTAATATTTGTATGAGGATTTAATTTAGAGGAATAGATGGAGACAAACCATAGGCAACAAAGAGCGTCATTGCTAAGACCATAAATGCCATGAAGCAAATGGAGCGAGCCATAGTCTCTTTGGATGAGCGAAAGAGATGGGAAATTTTAATAATAAGAAATATTTCAATTATGAGTTGTGAATAAACATTAACACAATTGATGTATTTATAGGCAGTGAAGTGAGAGTAGATGAGGTTTTACTTATCTATTGAAAGAAAAAAAAACAAGAATAGATAAATTTAGTGGGCCAATAAATAAAAAAAACAAGAATAGATATATATAGTGGGCGACTAAATGTGTGGAGCAAATTATTATTGCACCGTAGTTGTAGGTAATTTTGATGTTTGGAGATATATAGGTACAACACAAAAAACTTTTTCCTCATGCATATTGTATGGGTTTAAAATGCATATAACACGTGGATCATCATGTAGTCGACACATGTTGATTTTTACAATAACGTAGAGATATCATATGGTAATGCCGAGTATAGCATTATGGAGAGACAGCTAATACCGAAGAACAGTCAACGAAGAGAACATCAACGAAAACAACATACAAGACCTTCTTTAATACGCATTAAATGGAGTTAATGCAGTAACGACAAAACGGTTCATAACGGCGTAATCAAGGAATTAAATGACAATCATTAATTCAGTAATTAATGATTGCCGTTACTTACATGCAACGGGAAGTGCACCAAATTATAGGATCATATACCTATAAATAGGATTTTCACTTGTATACCTGGGCATCCAATATTGACTAAAAACTATACATCTACTGGTTATTGTTTTGCTTATTCTTATCATCATTATTCTCTAATTATTAAGTTCTTACTCGTTCTTGGAAAGGAGGAAATTCATTACTATTGTTCATCACAATTGGCATAAGTCTACTTCTTCCTTTTATTTACTTAGTCTTTATCGATAAATAATAATTTTGCTTGTGTTAATTATTTCATTCGTATCAAATTACTGCCAACTGTGGTTAACCTTAGCACAAATTCAACTATTTGGGTAAAATACGAATTTTGACTCAAACAATTTGGCGCCGTCTGTGGGAATTCTATAGTTGGCTTTATAGTTTGATTTTTGCTTTACCTCTGACTACGCAAGCGTTATTACTTTGGTATTTTCTTCTATTTTTGCATTCAGATATGATAGGAGTTACATCTACACCACCCATTGATGGAAGCAGAAACGTCAATGAAGAGTTCTTTGGTTGACCTAACAACGGGACTGTTACACCCCGTATCTTAGAACTAAGGTTAGACTCATATCATTAGAGTTTTAGCGGAAAAATTGAAGGTTTGAACGTTTTGCGAAAATGGTTGATAGGCCTACTTCAGGCAGTGATAACTCTTTGATTAGTTGGGAATTTGGGAAAGCACCCTTAATGGTAGTTGTAGTGCGTAAAAATAGCTTTCTAACGATATAAGGACCAGGCCAATCAGAGATCGGAGCAAGGAGATATGATCGTCTCAATATGGCTAATAGTAAGGCGTTTAAGAGGCTATAGAATCGGCTAAGTTTTTGATATGTCTGCCTTCCAGTCGAATTTCGTGAAAATCCGTTGGGAATTTGAGGAAACTTAAAGCATGAAAGTTGTATCCTTTTGAAATAGCTTTCCAATGGTATATTATGGGCCTTGCACAGAGCTATGTACAAGAAGTTATGCCTATTTTACCGAACACTGCACAAAATCGACACACACCGCTTCTCGGGGGGCGTGAGGGCGCGTGAGAGCGCGTGCGATGGCCCCGCTTCGCGGGCTGATCGTGCAACTCTGAGTAGTTACCTGTAGAATGTTGCGTGATTCACCCGTATCGCGGACCCATCGCGAAACAGGTCGATTTCGGGTCAAAAGTTGGATTTCGCGTTTTAAGTTATATTTAAGCTTGGGGTTTATTTCCCTAACATCTCTAGTCACGAAAAATCACCCTAAAGTCAGAGGGAACAAGTCCCAAGCCTCAAGAACCCTCCAAGGTAAGTTTTATCATGATTGTAGATTGAATTCAAATCCCTAATCCCTTTCTAACTTGAGTAAACCCTTCTAATCCATAGAGTTGTGATTGGAACATTATTGTTGGATGTGGAAACCCTAGAACCCAAATTCAAGAGGATTGAACGTCAAAAGGTAATGCTTCTATACTTTAATCATTCATAATAGTGAATTGATGAGTTCTTGGGAGAATAGTAAATGGGTTTAGTAAAGAGAATTACACGAACTATAGTAGGGTTTTGGATTGTTGACTTGATATTGTTAGAATCATATGGTTGATGGAGAATGATGTTAATTACACCGAATTAAGATTGTAGAATCACCTAGAAGTAATAGAATGGGAATTGGGTGAAGAAATCACCATTAATGAAGGTTGTGGAGCTTCATGCCCACCAAGTGTTTGATAAAATGCTTAGATGATCAAAGCACGAATATTGTTGCTAATATAGAATCCCTATGACCTGTATTGCTATAGATTAAAGTCGAAGGGATTGAAGGACACTGTGATACGCTCAAAAGCAGGAAGTCAAGGTATGTAGGCACTATCCACGTGTGGGAACATCCTTGTTCTTCCCCATGTTTCAGTATTCTATGATTACACACCAAGTTTTAGGATTCTAGGTATATTCATGATAAACCCTAGACACTTGAACCACGATGTATATTATATGGTCAGTTACAATTCCGTTTGATTAGTCTTAATTCTTGTTTTTGGTGATTAAGACCTAATCGAATCTATGAAAACCCATAA